>NC_083576.1:84417853-84540353 GCF_027579695.1 Neoarius graeffei
TACCCCACCTTTCGCCCGTAGTCAGCTGGGATAGGCTCCAGCTTGCCTGCGACCCTGTAGAACAGGATAAAGCAGCTAGAGATAATGAGATGAGATGAGCACCCTTCCCAGGATGGAGGGAGGGACACAGGGATGGAAGGAAATCACCACGACATAATGCCCCTTCGGGCCTTTCGTCAGCGGGGCATAAACACCACACCACTCGTTTCCCTATTTGAGCATGCTGACACTGCTGCCATTTCTGGAGCTACACATTTTTCCAGTGGCATTTTCGTAGAATTTAAAGTTAATTTTATTTAAATGTATTGCCAACACCCACTTCAGGAGTAAACCGGAATACACTCACGCCAGTCCACTGCAGAGCATCATGCACCCACACATGAACAAACTTGTTCACACCTAGTGGTAATTTAAGCATAGCCTATTTGCCCATATCTGAAGAAAACCAGTGGCCCCAGAGGAAACCTACACAGACATGGGGAGAATGTGCAAATCTCAACACAGACAATAACCTGAGCTCAGGATCAAATCCACAACCCTGGACCTATGAGGCCATGAAGATGCACCACCGGTTTTCCCCTAAATCTGTATACAGATATATGGATACCTGACCATCAGACCCATAAATGCTTGTTGAGCATCTCATTCCAGATTCAATCCTCTTTGCTCTTCAACTAAGCTCCACTATTCTGGGTGCACTTTCCACTCAAGCATTCATGAGGTCAGGCACTAATGTTGGGTGAGGCGGCCTGGGGTTCAGTTGGTGTTTCACATCATCCCAAAGGTGTTCCGTGGGTTCGAGGTCAGGGTTCTATGCAGGACACTAGAGTTCTTCCACTCCAACCTTAACACACCATGTCTTCATGGAACTTGCTTTGTGTACAGGGACACTGTCATGCTGGAACAGGTTCTGACTTCTTAGTTCCAGTGAAGAGAATTTGTAAAGCAACAGCATGCAAAGACATTCAATTGTGTGCTTCCAACTTTGTAATAACAGTTTGGAGAAGAACCACACATGGGTGTGATGGTCAGGGGTGCACAAACTTTAGCCATATATTGTAAAGAATCACATCCATGGAGCTTGAAACAAGTGTTATTCTGGAGCGAATGTGGGGTCACTATTTAAATGTATGCATTTAAAAAATTTTTGTTTTCCTCATGCTTATGTATGATATTAAACTCTGTATAAACATAAAAACCATGCGAGTTAATTTAGTCGTAATTTGGTGATTAAATTATCTGAAACAGAGGCTACATCCCAAATAACCCACTATAATACTTTCAGTGCACTAGATACTGTGTCAGGTAGAATAATCAGTGAGAGTGTTACTGAGCTCCTGATCTCGTACAGAGGTAGTCTTTATTGTCAGGATCTTCCTCTTTAATTGAGAGAACTTCAGGTGGGTTCTCAAAGTTGTTTCCATGGTTGTAGATGTTCAGCTCCAGTGTCTCTTCTTTCTTCACACAGATTCCTGACACTTCAGATGTCCCTCCATCTGAAATCTCGATTTTCACGTCTTCATACAGCTAAAGATCAAACAAGAATAACACTTATTCAGAAAAGACTTCAGATTTCCTCTCATTAAGCTACGGTCACACTACAGCTCGCAATGCTTTGCAATGAGTTATAGATGAAAATGAGGCATTTTGGTTTGACGATGTACAGGTGAACTAAAAGTTGTGGTCGGTGGACACTTGACTGTCACGCCTTCGTGCACTTGAGTCTGGTGTAGCTCGAGTAGCCATGCACACTCACGGAGTGCATTGTGCGCGATCGTGTGACCCAGTTGTCATGAGAAACACCTGATACTGATTTGAGTGCAAATCAGCATGTGCATATAAGGATGCTGTTTTCACAGAGACTTTGCGAAGTATTAACATCACCGTCATGTTTGTTTCTAGCTGTGATTAAGACTCTGGTTAAATACTCTGCTTTCTGTTTTGGTTTCATTTGTGTTTTGTTGCTCTAACCTTGCCTCACATTTTGCTTTTGTGAATATCACACCTGCTGATGAACACGCATCCTGCACTTACATCCATCTAACTCCGCATACCTGAAAAAATACTTCACAAAGTCTCTTTGGAAACGACATCCTCATATGCTTGTGCCGATTATGCTCAAATCAGCATCAGGTGTTTCCCATAATAATTTGGTCCAAAGGGCGCGCACAATGGCCTCCGAACGATCCCCAAATGCACTTTTTAAGTCTCGGGGAAGGTTAGGCTATGCCATTTAGTTTGCTGAAGAAAACATCGCTACCAAATTTTAATGCAGGCACTGGCATTTTTTGCGACATTTTTGGCCACTCACGAAGCGGAGACACACCAAAATACAACTCGCGAAACTTGAAGAACATTTGCCTTGCATCGCATGATTGGCAGCAATGCTACCAATTTTTCATCGCCAAGTATTCGCAAACCCGTTGCAAGCTGTAGTGTGAGCAGGGCCTTATGCATTATTAGGTTCTGTGTGATTAGCAGGACAGCTTGTAGGCTGGCAGTGAAGCGAGGCAGCAAAATACAAACATTGGTCAAGCTTTAAAGGGCATATCCTGGACCAATTTAGTGTTTTTTTTAATATGAAAGTATGTCCCTTTACACACTCATCCAGAAGGGTAATTTTGCACAAGGCCATCTGTCTACAGCAGGAAAAAACAAAATAACAAAACGCGTCTAAAAATCCCAAGGGAGTCTAGAGCCATATTGATCCAGATTCATGACGTCACGTGCGGATCTGCCAGCAGGCTGAGAGACATACACAGGAACACCTAATTTAGAGTATAGGGTCATTCCATGCCAAATCAACAAGAGGTTATGCTCAACCATCTCAGATTTCAATGAAATTTGGAGGGCTCAGAGATACTATTAAAAGAAGTTAATCCCCAAAACTTGAGCTTCCTATCACCAATAGTTTCAGAGATACAGGCATTTTAATTTTTCGATTTTTTTGTTTTTTGCTCAAAACATACATATTTCAAAGTGCAATATAATCTTTATTATGCAAGAGAAACCTAAAATTTTGCACAGAGAGACTCAATGTCTTGTAGTACAAGCTTCAACTTAGAATTTCAATGGTCATTGTATATTAGATGGTGATTTTAACAAGGAAATTAAAAAGACAAATTTGCAGTTTTTGCATTTTTAACTCATTCTGGAAGCTTGCCTGTGGCAGTAATGCTTAAACTAAGAATGTTATTCAAATCTACACAGAAATATCTACCAATTTCAGTTTTACCAAGTCTCCACTATTCCTAGTTTGTCTGTAATTGGGTTTTGAAATTCGCCAATTTCTAAAACATTCCATTTTCAGTCGCAAGAAATCCAATGTGGGATAGCAGTTAGGAACTTGTACATTTTTTTCAGTAATCCCCAAGACCCATATTTTATATTTCCAAATTTTTGTTCTGTGTCTCTCAAGTATTTTTAAACTACAGGAGTTTAAAAAATCCATTTTCACCAAATTCGAATTTTTGATATATTTTCATATAACTGATATTTGAGGGTTAATAAATGCTTCAATAAGGCTCAAGTAGGTTAGGAGACATGTTTCTTCCTCAATTTTAAATAAAATTTAAATTAATGCTCAGTATTAATTATTTGTAAATTGATTTTAATCTAAGACTGTGTAACATTAGCAATCAATGACCAGCTATTGTGTACCAGTCAACAGCCAGGCTTATCAATATCAACACAGCACAATAGGTGACCTTTGATACCAGAACAGGTGGCTCATATCTTATAGTTTTAGAGTCTGTAAACTGCATACTTGTTCAGATAACATTATATTGCTTGGATTATATTAAATACATTGTAATACAGAGCACTGAGAAAATTTACCAGTGTTATTAACTGAATGGGTTTCTTTGCAAGGATTGGATATTTTGAATAGTTGACTAGGGAATTTAATTGTAGTTGCTTTCAATTTGAGATCAGTATAAATGAGTTTGTTCTTAGACATCTAGAAATGGCTGAACTTCCTCCCTGTTCTATAGGAATTGGACTAAAGAAAGATTTTGACTGCCATAAACTAACATACAACAGAAATTGTAAGTTAAGTGATTTATATGAAAAATGACTGACTTCTTTAGTTTATATATATATATATATATATATATATATATATATATATTTTTTTTTTAACTGAAAAATGTGAAATGTTCATATATTATTTAGCTTATTTCAAAATGATATTTTTAAAACCATATTTCTGTGACATGCACACAAGTAAAATGTTTCCTTATCTATACAAATCATTTAGTTGTATTTATCAGTCCTTAATCATCAATAAAATGGAAATATCAAAAATTCGAATTTGGAAAAAAATGGATTTTTTTAAACACCTGTAGCTCAGAAATACTTGACACAGAACAAAAACTTGGAAATATAAAATATGGGTCTAGGAGATTACTGAAAAAAATTTACAAGTTCCTAACTGCTATCCCACATTGGAATCCATGTTACTGAAAATGGCATGTTTTAGAAATCGGCGAATTTCAAAACCCTATTACAGACAAACTAGGAATAGTGGAGACTTGGTAAAACTGAAATTGGTAGATATTTCTGTGTAGATTTGAATAACATTCATAGTTTAAGCATTACTGCCACAGGCAAGCTTCCAGAATTAATTAAAAATGCAAAAAATGCAAATTTGTCTTTTTAATTTCCTTGTTAAAATCACCATCTAATATACAATGACCACTGAAATTCTAAGTTGAAGCTTGTAGTACAAGACACTGAGTCTCTCTGTGCAAAATTTTAGGTTTCTATCTTGCATAATAAAGATTATATTACACTTTGAAATATAGTGTATAGTATAGTGTTTTGAGCAAAATGCAAAAAAATTGAAAAATTCAAATGCCTGTATCTCTGAAACCGTTGGAGACAGGAAGCTCAAATTTTGGGGATTAACTTCTTTTAATAGTATCTCTGAGCCCTCCAAATTTCATTAAAATCTGAGATGGTTGAGCATAAATTTGTCAGATATTTGTTGATTTGGCATGGAATGACCCTATAGTCTCTCTTATTTCTTACCCTGGCAAGAGTCAACTTGTGAACTGCCGATTTTCTTGGTCTTTTTCTCGGCTCTGCTTGGTCCTCGGCTTCAAGAGCCTCAGTGGATGCAGCACTTCGCCTTCTGTCAGAAGAGATGAACACGGCTGCCTCCTTTGGTGACGCTGACACAAATGGAGACAGTGTTGCTTTGGGCATTCTAACAGATGGAACTGCGTCTTTTTTCAGATCAAGTTGCTTCTTGAAGCCCATTTCCCACTGCAAATAGTTCTCAAAGTCGTTGGGCTTTATGAAGCGAGCCCTGCATATGATGCTGTTGCATATTGCCAGTTTTTCCGGGTGCCTCGCACGAAGTGCTCCCATTTCTCTCTCACTGTCCGGTCTTTTGGAAAACGATGAGTACTAATCCCATCAAGATTGGTGTTGCTACACCCTCCTACGATACATCTGTTAACCATTTTAATAATTACACGATAACATTGAAGAAATTTGCAGAAAACCACCAGGTCGTTTTCTCATAAACAAACCAGCGCTGACGTAGGATTCAGAGGGAGGCGTCTCGCACGTGATGTCACGAAAATCAATGTTTGCCGGGAAATCCAAATGCCAAGTTTTTTCAGAAGCGGACCAATTTGCCTCAAATGGTTTGATTTCAACTGAATTTTTCTGGTATTGCGCACAGTAAAATAAATAGCACAAAATGTGACAGATATTTGACCAAAGTTTAATATAAAATAGGAGAATTACATTGATCTTACGGCGGCACGGTGGTGTAGTGGTTAGCGCTGTCGCCTCACAGCAAGAAGGTCCTGGGTTCGAGCCCCGGGGGCGGCGAGGGCCTTTCTGTGTGGAGTTTGCATGTTCTCCCCGTGTCTGCGTGGGTTTCCTCCGGGTGCTCCGGTTTCCCCCACAGTCCAAAGACATGCAGGTTAGGTTAACTGGTGACTCTAAATTGACCGTAGGTGTGAGTGTGAATGGTTGTCTGTGTCTATGTGTCAGCCCTGTGATGACCTGGCGACTTGTCCAGGGTGTACCCCGCCTTTCGCCCATAGTCAGCTGGGATAGGCTCCAGCTTGCCTGCGACCCTGTAGAAGGATAAAGCAGCTAGAGATGATGAGATGAGATGAGACATTGATCTTGCTCCTGAATTTACCCAAGATGTGCCCTTTAACATCATACTGTTATTTTTTGTTTTTACAACACAAATCATTCTTGAGCTTTACCTGTGAGGGATCAGGAGCCTGAGACGTCCTGGAGGAGCACTGTCTGTCTCCTGCTGAACTCATTATAACAGCTCTAAAAAATATTATTATTATTATTATTATTATTATTAATACCATTAACAACAACGTGTTTGATATTTCGATAAAAATAAAAGCAAGAGGATTATGTTATGTATAACCATTCATGAGCTTTTAAACCTCAACATTAATGCTTTTTATTCTTAAAAAGATAAACAAAAAAAAACTCCAAAAAACTAGGTTAGTTAACTAAATGTATGTGCATTGTTTTTATCTTAATTAGTGCAGACAACTCGTGAAGAGTGATTTTGAACAAAATATTATTTCAATAGGCTCCAGCTTGCCTGCGACCCTGTAGAACAGGATAAAGCGACTAGAGATAATGAGATAATCACAAACAGGTTAAACACACTCGGCCTCACAGCTTTATTGTAGCTTACCTCAGGGTTTAAAGCACAACGAATCTTCAAACATAGGCAAAATAATGAACCTGTATTTTTAACTGTATCAGATATAACCTACAATGGAAATTTTATTCGAAATATTTAATGTAATATTATGTTAATATGTTCCAGCAAGAAACATACAGACCTTTTCTTCTCCAATGTTTTCTGGCTGTTGGAGAAGCAGCAACAAGACGCTTTACCGCCACCACCTGGTCTGGAGTGGCGTAGCAAATACCGACTGAAACGAGATCCCGGCCATGTCGCTTCTTCTTCTTCTGCTGTCAGGTTTTATGGCAGTTTACAGGCAAAGTGTTTTACCGCCATTTACTGGACTGAGGTGCAATCAAATGGATGTCATTTCAAAGGAAAATAATAATCTCATCTCATCTAGCCGCTTTATCCTGTTCTACAGGGTCGCAGGCAAGCTGGAGCCTATCACAGCTGACTACGGGCGAAAGGCGGGGTACACCCTGGACAAGTCGCCAGGTCATCACAGGGCTGACACATAGACACAGACAACCATTCACACTCACACCTACAGTCAATTTAGAGTCACCAGTTAACCTAACCTGCATGTCTTTGGACTGTGGGGGAAACCGGAGCACCCGGAGGAAACCCACGCGGACACGAGGAGAACATGCAAACTCCGCACAGAAAGGCCCTCGCCGGCCACGGGGCTCGAACCCAGACCTTCTTGCTGTGAGGCGACAGCGCTAACCACTACACCACCATGCCGTCCCTGCTAAGTTTGTTTCTTTGATAAATGTTATCATAACACGAGTGATGTTTCCTAATCTAGGCTCACCTAATAAGGTGTCTAAAGGAAAAGCTTTCTTAACTGCGTTCACTTCCCTCTTCAGTTTTTCACTTTGTCTGTAGAATTTTAAGCACCTTAAAAGAACATGATCTACATCCTCTCTCACACCACAAAGTTCACATTTTCCAGATAGATGTTTGTTTATAACGTATAAACTGTTATTTAATCCAGTATGGCCTATTCTCGGTCTTGTAAACCAAACCTCCTCCTGTGTGTTTGGGTAACTAGGTTTGCTACTTGAAATATCTTTTTGTATATTATATCAGTGTCTACTTTTCTTCTCCTTATCCCATTCATCTTGCCATATGATGTTAACTTTATGTTTAATGCGTACCTTAACTTCTGATCTACTGAGTGGAATACTTAACTAAACCTCCTCTTCTTTGGTTGCCTCTTTTGCCAGCTTGTCTGCTTCCTCATTACCACCAACTCCTTTATGGGCTAAAACCCATACAAACTGGATTGATATTCCCTGTTGACTGATTGCAAGTAAGATATTATTAATTTCATTCAATAAGTCCTCTTGGGGGGCGGCACGGTGGTGTAGTGGTTAGCGCTGTCGCCTCACAGCAAGAAGGTCCGGGTTCGAGCCCCGTGGCCGGCGAGGGCCTTTCTGTGCGGAGTTTGCATGTTCTCCCCATGTCTGTGTGGGTTTCCTCTGGGTGCTCCGGTTTCCCCCACAGTCCAAAGACATGCAGGTTAGGTTAACTGGTGACTCTAAATTGACCGTAGGTGTGAGTGTGAATGGTTGTCTGTGTCTATGTGTCAGCCCTGTGATGACCTGGCGACTTGTCCAGGGTGTACCCCGCCTTTTGCCCGTAGTCAGCTGGGATAGGATCCAGCTTGCCTGCGACCCTGTAGAACAGGATAAAGCGGCTAGAGATAATGAGATGAGATGAGAAGTCCTGTCAGCATGATGATTCTCCATTTTGAATGGATGCGAGAGATGACATAGAATCAGAACAAATAACTGCTTTAGGGGGCAGCTTCTATCCACTGTAATGCAATAATAATGGCAGTCATTTCAGCTGCAAATATGGACAGATGATCTGATGGTCTTTTTTTAATAGAGATTTTGTAATCAGGGATATACAACCCCGATTCCAAAAAAGTTGGGACAAAGTACAAACTGTAAATAAAAATGGAATGCAATAATTTACAAATTTCAAAAACTGATATTGTATTCACAATAGAACATAGACAACATATCAAATGTCGAAAGTGAGACATTTTGAAATTTCATGCCAAATATTGGCTCATTTGAAATTTCATGACAGCAACACATCTCAAAAAAGTTGGGACAGGGGCAATAAGAGGCTGGAAAAGTTAAAGGTACAAAAAAGGAATAGCTGGAGGGTCAAATTGCAACTCATTAGGTCAATTGGCAATAGGTCATTAACATGACTGGGTATAAAAAGAGCATCTTGGAGTGGCAGCGGCTCTCAGAAGTAAAGATGGGAAGAGGATCACCAATCCCCCTAATTCTGCGCCGACAAATAGTGGAGCAATATCAGAAAGGAGTTCGACAGTGTAAAATTGCAAAGAGTTTGAACATATCATCATCTACAGTGCATAATATCATCAAAAGATTCAGAGAATCTGGAAGAATCTCTGTGCGTAAGGGTCAAGGCCGGAAAACCATACTGGGTGCCCGTGATCTTCGGGCCCTTAGACGGCACTGCATCACATACAGGCATGCTTCTGTATTGGAAATCACAAAATGGGCTCAGGAATATTTCCAGAGAACATTATCTGTGAACACAATTCACCGTGCCATCCGCCGTTGCCAGCTAAAACTCTATAGTTCAAAGAAGAAGCCGTATCTAAACACGATCCAGAGGCGCAGACGTCTTCTCTGGGCCAAGGCTCATTTAAAATGGACTGTGGCAAAGTGGAAAACTGTTCTGTGGTCAGACGAATCAAAATTTGAAGTTCTTTATGGAAATCAGGGACGCCGTGTCATTCGGACTAAAGAGGAGAAGGACGACCCAAGTTGTTGTCAGCGCTCAGTTCAGAAGCCTGCATCTCTGATGGTATGGGGTTGCATTAGTGCGTGTGGCATGGGCAGCTTACACATCTGGAAAGGCACCATCAATGCTGAAAGGTATATCCAGGTTCTAGAGCAACATATGCTCCCATCCAGACGACGTCTCTTTCAGGGAAGACCTTGCATTTTCCAACATGACAATGCCAAACCACATACTGCATCAATTACAGCATCATGGCTGCGTAGAAGAAGGGTCCGGGTACTGAACTGGCCAGCCTGCAGTCCAGATCTTTCACCCATAGAAAACATTTGGCGCATCATAAAATGGAAGATACAACAAAAAAGACCTAAGACAGTTGAGCAACTAGAATCCTACATTAGACAAGAATGGGTTAACATTCCTATCCCTAAACTTGAGCAACTTGTCTCCTCAGTCCCCAGACGTTTACAGACTGTTGTAAAGAGAAAAGGGGATGTCTCACAGTGGGAAACATGGCCTTGTCCCAACTTTTTTGAGATGTGGTGTTGTCATGAAATTTAAAATCACCTAATTTTTCTCTTTAAATGATACATTTTCTCAGTTTAAACATTTGATATGTCATCTATGTTCTATTCCGAATAAAATATGGAATTTTGAAACTTCCACATCATTGCATTCCGTTTTTATTTACAATTTGTACTTTGTCCCAACTTTTTTGGAATCGGGGTTGTAAACTGCAATACCTGTTTTACCCTCTGAATCTTTAGATGCATCTGTATAAACCTGTGTTGTATTATAGTACCTACTTCCTAAATATTGCTCTACATTCTGATACACTCCTCCAGATTTAGCTCTCTCTTTGGTTTCCATGATCACTGTAGGGGAGCAAAACAACCAAGGTGGAGTTGTTACCAGGGGCACAGTCTTACTACAAATGATATTATCTATTCCCAATTGATTTGCTAATTTATTGCCATCCCATCCAAAGCTACAAATCTGGGATCTACTATACTCCCAACACTCATTGAGAACTTTTTTAGTAGGGTGTGAGAGAAAGGCCCTCGCCGGCCCCGGGGCTCGAACCCAGGACCTTCTTGCTGTGAGGCGACAGCGCTAACCACTACACCACCGTGCCGCCCGCTCATAATAATCATAACAAAATAAAACTTCCATCCAAACCGATATACTCGCCAGCCAGGTTTTTTGCACTTGGGTCATAGGTACCTGGCTGGGCTTTTCTTTCCTTTTACTTTACCAATCTGGCAGCTTGGAAAGTAGCCCAGGCATGATCATACTGTTGCCACTATTATATAATATAAATGGATATCTTATTTTTAAAGGCTATTTCCAACAATGACTAACAATATGAAGAAGGGGACTGCACACAAGTCAAATCATTACAAATAGTTATTTACTGTGTTTGAAAGTATCATTCTTTCATTACATATGGCTTAAAAGCAGTACCACAATAATTAACTTATCAAGTGGGGCATATAAATACCATCCAATTGCTACAAATTAACATGGAGTGAACGATCATATCATTGTTAATCACAAATAGTGACATTAGATTCGAGGCATGGGGGCTCTCATGGGCAGTGTTGTTTCCTCATCGTCATCCTCATTATTGGCATCGTCAGCTGGAGACAAAGAAGAAAGAGGAATCAGAGAGCTTTTGCAGCTCAGACAGCACTGACCTGTAGGTTGGTGCCACGTATTAATACTCCTCTGGCTGCTCAAGGAGGGCAGAGAGTGGTACCACTTCAGTGGAGTCAGCTGTGTGTAGTTGGCAGGCTCCACCCCATAACCATGCTGGCTGTGGTGGTCCAAAGCAGAGGTGCTGAAGTGGTGCTGTCTCTTCAGCACCATCATGGCAGCAGGGCATGGAGTGACACAGAGAGATGGTGGAGGATATCTTGAGCTGCTTAGATATCTTAGATGGTGGAGGATATTTTGAGCTGAGATACTTTCATTCACTGTGACTATTTTAAGAAATGATAAACATTCTTCTAAAGCATCATTTGTGTTATTTTCTGTGGGTCTCTGTATGTATACAATATTTAGGCAGGAGATTTTTCAGCTCAAAATCTGATTCAAGACTTCCCTTTCATTGTTATTATATTAAAATTCAAGATGAGTATTATTTCAGATTTTTCACTCTGAGCTCTCTCAGGCCTGACACATGAATCCCATAACCTACAGTAACTGATAGAACAATATCAACAATTCAAAAACTCTTTAATTGTATAAATCTGAAATGGTTTGCAATTAATTGGGATCCACTGTTTTTATCGTTTCAGCCACGCATCAGACCCTCGGCCAACTGAAAATGTCTTTCACACACTTTTCTCCCCCAGGAGAGTTTTGAAAAGCATTCTCTCATACTGAATGTAGTGGACTTGAACAATGGACACCCATTTGGGATTCGACTTCACAGCTTTATTTTAACTTACCTCAGGGTTTAAAGCGCAATGAATCTTCAAACGTAAGGAAAACAATGCACTTGTATTCTTAATTGTACCAGATATAACCTCCACTGGAAATTTTATTCGAAATCTCATCTCATTATCTCTAGCCGCTTTATCCTGTTCTACAGGGTCGCAGGCAAGCTGGAGCCTATCCCAGCTGACTACAGGCGAAAGGCGGGGTACACCCTGGACAAGTCGCCAGGTCATCACAGGGCTGACACATAGACACAGACAACCATTCACACTCACATTCACACCTACGGTCAATTTAGAGTCACCAGTTAACCTAACCTGCATGTCTTTGGACTGTGGGGGAAACCGGAGCACCCAGAGGAAACCCACGCAGACATGGGGAGAACATGCAAACTCCGCACAGAAAGGCCCTCGCCGGCCACGGGGCTCGAACCTGGACCTTCTTTCTGTGAGGCGCCAGCGCTAACCACTACACCACCGTGCCGCCAATATAAAACTTATAAAATAAAATAAATCAATAAAATTAAAGTTCAAGGCTAGCATACAGGGACGAGGTGGAGCGGCTGTCAGAGTGGTGCAAAGTCAACAATCTGCTCCTCAACACCACCAAAATAAAGGAGCTGGTTATTGACTTTAGGAAAAACAAAACTGACATCCAGCCACTCATCATCAACAGGGCCTGTGTGGAGAGGTGTTCATTTTCCTCAATAAATAAATGACCAAGTATAATATTTTTGTCTCATTTGTTTAACTGGGTTCTCTTTACCTACTTTTAGGACTTGTGTGAAATATAGAAAATTCTAAAGGGTTCACAAACTGTCAAGCACCACTGTATGTCCACCGATGGAATTCAGCAGCAGCGTGACAAGTCGAGAACCTGCAGCGGGTCAGGATTTGCAGCGGCAGCTCTCATGTAAAAAGGTGTTTCTTTGTCATCGTCTTCATTGTAGGCCTTGTTGCCTGGAGATAGAGGGGAGAGAGCAATCAGCAAGCTTTTGGATCTCAGAGAGCACTGACCTCTTTGGTTGCAGCACTGATTTGTACTCCCCTTGCTGCTGAAGGAGAGCAGAGAGTGGCATCACTTGAGTGGAGTCAGCTGTGTGTGTAGTTCTCAGGCTCCAACCAGTGACCACGCTACATGTGGCGGTCCAAAACAGAGGTGCTGAAATGGTGTCGTCTCTTCAGGGCAGCAGGGTGAGGAGCAACACAGAGAGATGCTGGAGGATTTCTTGAGTTACTGCCACAGATCATAAAATGCATCTCACACACAATACTTGGTTAAATCTAATACATAGATTTAGGCACTGATTAAAAACGGAGCTCCCATCTGTTTCTGGGTTGTAGAATCTTCTTATATCATAGCCAGCCGCTTTTGCTTTATTTCTTTCTTGGCTAGCACTGGCCACTAGGCGGTGTGTATGACTGGTAATTACGAACACTGGCCACTAGGCGGTGTGTCTCATCTCATCTCATCTCATCTCATCTCATATCATCTCTAGCCACTTTATCCTGTTCTACAGGGTCACAGGCAAGCTGGAGCCTATCCCAGCTGACTATGGGCGAAAGGCGGGGTACACCCTGGACAAGTCGCCAGGTCATCACAGGGCTGACACATAGACACAGACAAGCATTCACACTCACATTCACACCTACAGTCAATTTAGAGTCACCAGTTAACCTAACCTGCATGTCTTTGGACTGTGGGGGAAACCAGAGCACCCAGAGGAAACCCACACGGACAGGGGGAGAACATGCAAACTCCGCACAGAAAGGCCCTCGCCGGCCACGGGGCTCGAACACGGACCTTCTTGCTGTGAAGCGACAGCACTAACCACTACACCACCGTGCCGCCCTGAGGCAGTGTGTATGACTCGTAATTACTAACACTGGCCACTAGGCGGTGTATATGACTGGTAATTACTAACACTGGCCACTAGGCGGTGTCTCATCTCATCTCATCTCATTATCTCTAGCCGCTTTATCCTTCTACAGGGTCGCAGGCAAGCTGGAGCCTATCCCAGCTGACTATGGGCGAAAGGCGGGATACACCCTGGACAAGTCGCCAGGTCATCACAGGGCTGACACATAGACACAGACAACCATTCACACTCCCGTTCACACCTACGGTCAATTTAGAGTCACCAGTTAACCTAACCTGCATGTCTTTGGACTGTGGGGGAAACCGGAGCACCCGGAGGAAACCCACGCGGACACGGGGAGAACATGCAAACTCCGCACAGAAAGGCCCTCGCCGGCCCCGGGGCTCGAACCCAGGACCTTCTTGCTGTGAGGCGACAGCGCTAACCACTACACCACCGTGCCGCCACTAGGCGGTGTATGACTGGTAATTCCTAACTGGCCACGAGGCAGTGTGTATGACTGGTAATTTCTAACACTGACCACTGGGCAGTGTGTATGACTTGTAATTACTAACACTGACCACTAGGCAGTGTGTATGACTTGTAATTACTAACACTGACCAGTAGGCTGTGTGTATGACTGTAATTACTAACACTGGCCACGAGGGGGTGTGTATGACTGTAATTACTAACACTGGCCACTAGGCGGTGTTTATGACTGTAATTACTAACACTGGCCACTAGGCAGTGTGTATGACTGGTAATTACTAACACTGGCCACTAGGCGGTGTATGACTGGTAATTACTAACACTGACCACTAGGCGGTGTGTATGCCTGTAATTACTCACACTGGCCACGAGGCGGTGTGTATGACTGTAATTACTAACACTGGCCACTGGGCAGTGTGTATGACTGTAATTACTAACACTGTCCACTAGATGGTGTGTATGACTGTAATTATTAACACTGGCCACTAGGCGGTGTGTATGACTGTAATTACTAACACTGGCCACTGGGCAGTGTGTATGACTGTAATTACTAACACTGGCCACTAGGTGGTGTGTATGACTGTAATTATTAACACTGGCCACTAGGCGGTGTGTATGACTGTAATTACTAACACTGGCCACTAGGCGGTGTGTATGACTGTAATTACTAACACTGGCCACGAGGGGGTGTGTATGACTGTAATTACTAACACTGGCCACTAGGCGGTATGTATGACTGGTAATTACTAACACTGGCCACTAGGCGGTGTGTATGACTGTAATTATTAACACTGGCCATTAGGCGGTGTGTATGACTGGTAATTACTAACACTGGCCACTAGGCAGTGTGTATGACTGTAATTACTCACACTGGCCACGAGGCGGTGTGTATGACTGTAATTATTAACACTGGCCACTAGGCGGTGTGTATGACTGTAATTATTAACACTGGCCACTAGACGGCGTGTATGACTGGTAATTACTAACACTGGCCACTAGGCGGTGTGTATGACTGTAATCAGTGATGGGAATAACGGCGTTAGAAATAAACGGCGTTACTAACGGCGTTACTTTTTTTAGTAACGAGTAATCTAACTAATTACTTTTTACATCGTTATAACGCCGTTCCCGTTACTTACAATAAAATACTATGCGTTACTTTATTAAAGCTGTTCTCATCTGGCACGCTGCTCGTTCAGCCTTTCTTTACTCTGCTTTAGTGTGGGGCGGGGAGACACAAGACAACGGCACAGTAAGCCAATCAGAGTAGATTTGGACAACATATGTAGGTAGGCCACGCCTACTGCACTACTGCGCACGCTTTCAATCGGAAGAGCCAGCGATGGCGAGCAGTCAGCCCTGCACTGCGCTTTCACATTGGAAATACAGCCATTACTTTTCATTACTTGAAATAAAAGGCAAGAGTGTTTACGTGCAATGCACATTATGTCGAGGAACAAAGCGTTTGTCCTCGTCAGTGGCCAGTAATTAGTAACAATTTTAATAACTACAAAAATATATTACATTTGATAGATGTCTTATCTCACATTGTCCCACAAAACTATTAATATAGTGTAGATAACGTTACTAATTGGTTCTGTTAAGTGTCCATTTCAGTCATTAAACACATTTAACATTCACTTTTATTATGATTACACTAATTGAATTTGATTTTTTTTTTGAGGGGGAACAAAATGTAACGGAATAATTACTTTCCCTGGTAATTAGTTACTTTTATGACAAAGTAACTCCGTTACTAACTCAGTTACTTTTTGGGAAAAGTAACTAGTAACTATAACTAATTACTTTTTGAAAGTAACGTGCCCAACACTGACTGTAATTACTCACACTGGCCACGAGGCAGTGTGTATGACTGTAATTATTAACACTGGCCACTAGGCGGTGTGTATGACTGTAATTACTAACACTGGCCACTAGGTGGTGTATCTCATCTCATCTCATTATGGTGGTGTATATGACTGGTAATTACTAACACTGGCCACTAGGCGGTGTGTATGATTGTAATTACTCACACTGGCCACTAGGCAGTGTGTATGACTGTAATTACTAACACTGGCCACTAGGCGGTGTGTATGACTGTAATTATTAACACTTGCCACTAGGCGGTGTGTATGACTGGTAATTACTAACACTGGCCACTAGGCGGTGTGTATGACTGTAATTACTCACACTGGCCACGAGGCGGTGTGTATGACTGTAATTATTAACACTGGCCACTAGGCGGTGTGCATGACTGTAATTACTAACACTGGCCACTAGGCGGTGTGTCATCCCATCTCATTATCTCTAGCCGCTTTATCCTTCTACAGGGTCGCAGGCAAGCTGGAGCCTATCCCAGCTGACCATGGGCGAAACGCGGGGTACACCCTGGACAAGTCGCCAGGTCATCACAGGGCTGACACATAGACACAGACAACCTTTCACACTCACATTCACACCTACGGTCAATTTAGAGTCACCAGTTAACCTAACCTGCATGTCTTTGGACTGTGGGGGAAACTGGAGCACCCGGAGGAAACCCACGCGGACACGGGGAGAACATGCAAACTCCACACAGAAAGGCCCTCACCGGCCCCGGGGCTCGAACCCAGGACCTTCTTGCTGTGAGGCGACAGCGCTAACCACTACACCACCGTGTAGGCGGTGTGTATGACTGTAATTATTAACACTGGCCACTAGGCGGTGTGTATGACTATAATTACTAACACTGGCCACTAGGTGGTGAGTACGACTGGTAATTACTAACACTGGCCACTAGGCGGTGTGTATGACTGTAATTACTAACACTGGCCACTAGGCGGTGTGTATGATTGTAATTATTAACACTGGCCACTAGGCGGTGTGTATGACTGTAATTACTAACACTGGCCACTAGGCGGTGTGTATGACTGTAATTATTAACACTGGCCACTAGGCGGTGTGTATGACTGTAATTACTAACACTGGCCACTAGGCGGTGTGTATGACTGTAATTACTCACACTGGCCACAAGGCGGTGTGTATGACTGTAATTATTAACACTGGCCACTTGGCGGTGTGTATGACTGTAATTATTAACACTGGCCACTAGGCGGTGTGTATGACTGGTAATTACTAACACTGGCCACTAGGCGGTGTGTATGACTGTAATTACTCACACTGGCCACGAGGCGGTGTGTATGACTGTAATTATTAACACTGGCCACTAGGCGGTGTGTATGACTGTAATTACTAACACTGGCCACTAGGCGGTGTATGTCTGGTAATTACTAACACTGGCCACTAGGCGGTGTGTATGACTGGTAATTACTAACACTGGCCACTAGGTGGTGTATATGACTGGTAATTACTAACACTGACCACTAGGCGGTGTGTATGACTGTAATTATTAACACTGGCCACTAGGCGGTGTGTATGACTGTAATTACTAACACTGGCCACTAGGTGGTGAGTACGACTGGTAATTACTAACACTGGCCACTAGGCGGTGTGTATGACTGTAATTACTAACACTGGCCACTAGGCGGTGTGTATGATTGTAATTATTAACACTGGCCACTAGGCGGTGTGTATGACTGTAATTACTAACACTGGCCACTAGGCGGTGTGTATGACTGTAATTATTAACACTGGCCACTAGGCGGTGTGTATGACTGTAATTACTCACACTGGCCACGAGGCGGTGTGTCTCATCTCATCTCATCTCATTATCTCTAGCCGCTTTATCCTTCTACAGGGTCGCAGGCAAGCTGGAGCCTATCCCAGCTGACTACGGGCGAAAGGCGGGGTACACCCTGGACAAGTCGCCAGGTCATCACACTGCTGACACATAGACACAGACAACCTTTCACACCTACGGTCAATTTAGAGTCACCAGTTAACCTAACCTGCATGTCTTTGGACTGTGGGGGAAACCGGAGCACCTGGAGGAAACCCACGCGGACACGGGGAGAACATGCAAACTCCACACAGAAAGGCCCTCACCGGCCCCGGGGCTCGAACCCAGGACCTTCTTGCTGTGAGGCGACAGCGCTAACCACTACACCACCGTGTACGCGGTGTGTATGACTGTAATTATTAACACTGGCCACTAGGCGGTGTGTATGACTGTAATTACTAACACTGGCCACTAGGTGGTGAGTACGACTGGTAATTACTAACACTGGCCACTAGGCGGTGTGTATGACTGTAATTACTAACACTGGCCACTAGGCGGTGTGTATGATTGTAATTATTAACACTGGCCACTAGGCGGTGTGTATGACTGTAATTACTAACACTGGCCACTAGGCGGTGTATGACTGGTAATTACTAACACTGGCCACTAGGCGGTGTGTATGCCTGTAATTACTCACACTGGCCACGAGGCGGTGTGTATGACTGTAATTATTAACACTGGCCACTAGGTGGTGTGTATGACTGTAATTATTAACACTGGCCACTAGGCGGTGTGTATGACTGTAATTACTAACACTGGCCACTAGGCGGTGTGTATGACTGTAATTACTAACACTGGCCACTAGGCGGTGTGTACGACTGGTAATTACTAACACTGGCCACTAGGCGGTGTGTATGACTGGTGGTACACGGATAAACCACAAATAATCGACTCGATGGGTTTGCCATTTTTTCTTCGGTATGGTGCTCCGCTCGGAGCTCCACTATTATGACCTGGCGACTTGTCCAGGGTGTACCCTGCCTCTCGCCCGTAGTCAGCTGGGATAGGCTCCAGCTTGCCTGCGACCCTGTAGAACAGGATAAAGCGGCTAGAGATAATGAGATGAGATGATGATTATCAGCTAGATTAAAGTTTGCTAGAATTTGTCTGAGCGTTTCCTACATATTCTGAAGTATTCAGGTTGGTCCTCACGAGATATGGCCGGGATCTCCTTTCAGTAAGTGTTTGCTACTCCCCTCCAGACCAGGTGGTGGCGGTAGAGCGCGTAGTAACTGCTGCTACAACTGCTAGAAAACATTGGAGAAGAAAAAGCCGCTGTATGTTTCTTTCTGGAACATCTTAAGATAACAGCGCTAATCATCATTATATTAAATATTTCGAATAAAATTTCCAGTGTAGGTTAGATCTGATATAGTTAAAAAAATACAGGTTAATTGTTTTGCCTATGTTTGAAGATTCGTTATGCTTTAAACCCTGAGGTAAGCTACAATTATGCTGTGAGGCCGAATCCCAAATGGGTGTCCATTGTTTAAGTCCACTATATTCAATATGATAATGCTGCATGCTCCCTATGTAGTGCACTATTTATCCAGTAAGGAGAGATTTGGAATTCGGCCTTCGTGGTGTATTTTTGTGTGGGTAACCTGTTTATTTTTATGTTTAAAGTATTGAAATAATCTTGTTCTAAGTCACTCTTTACGATCAGCTTACACTAATCAAGATAAGAACAATTCATATAAATTGAGTTAAATATCCAAGTTTTTTTTCTAGGCTTGTTTCTTAACTTTTTAACAATAAAAATAATTAATGTTGAGGTTTAAAGGTTCATGAACAGATTTACATTATCCTCTTTATTTTTGTAGAGAAATTAAATACGTTAATATAATAATTTGTTATTATTATTATAACTTTATAACTTTTTTGCTTAACACGTGGCCGTATTTCTGAAATGCTATTGGCTAGTTCGTTGCTTGGTTACGGTTACAAAAATTAGCAAATTTTGTCAACAAAATGGCCGACTCTGCTGAATCAGCAATGCCGCGTTTCGCTATATTTGATGAAGAAATGATAAGCCAATTGAAAGCTGCAAGCGAAAATGAAAATACCAAAAAATAGTATGAATTTTCGGCTTTTCGTGTTTAAGAAATGGGCCGCAGAAAGACAAATAACCGACTCTCTAGTGGCATATGAATGCTGTGAGTTAGAACACACCGTGTCGCCGTGTCATGATGAAAGACGCTTTAGAAACTGATTCAAACGTCCAAGATAGTCTCGTGCCCTGATTGGTTCAGAAAACATGAATGACAAATGTTGTGAACTTAAATGGCTTCCGAAGTATGAATTTGGCCCTATATGTTATAAACAAGTAATCGTATGGTTCCTCGTAAAATTAAGGATCAATTTCACTCGTGATTTCAAAGTTTTGAAATTTCAAAACTTCTAAATCACTCGTGAAATTAATCCTTAATTTTACTCAGCCCCGTACGATTACCTATACTAATCTTTGTTTAGAGCTGTTATAATGAGTTCAGCAGGAGACAGACAGTGCTCCTCCAGGACGTCTCAGTCTCCTGATCCCTCACAGGTAAAGCTTAATAATGATTTGTGTTGCAAAAACAAACAATAAGATGTTAAAGTTTGACCAGTGTTTGTATTTTGCTACCTTGCTTCACTGCCAGCCTACAAGCTGTCCTGCTAATGATACAAAAACCTAATAATATATAATGAAAAAAGGAAATCTAAAGCCTTTTCTTAATATGTGTTGTTGTTGTCTGATCTTTAGCTGTATGAAGACATGAAAATAGAGATTTCAGATGGATGGATATCCCAAGTATCAGGAGTCTGTGTGAAGAAAGAGGAGACACTGGAGCTGAATATCTCCAACCATGGAGACGACCTCAAGAACCTACCTGTACTTCTGTCCGTTAAAGAAGAAGATCCGGACAATAAAGACTCCCTCTGTACGACATCAGGCCATTCAGGAGCTCAGTAGCATCCTCATTGATTATTCTATCCGACACATTATTTCATGCACTGAAAGTACAATAGTGGGCCATTTTGGGATGTAGCCTCTGTTTCAGATAATTTAGTCACCAAATTATGACTAAATGAATTTGCAGAGTTTTTATGTTTATAGAGTATGTGTCATACTCAATAGGGTGCATCAGTCGCCCTCACTTTCATAAAATCTGATGCATTTTTGTTTGGGTGTTCCTTTTCACCAATAAAGACATCCTGTAAAATTTTTTGACCATATTCAAAAGTCTAATGGTGGCTCCATGAGGTTCATTTTTTGCCAAAAAACGCTTATTTTATGTTTTCGCGTAAGGTTTGAATCACAATGTTGGACTCCATTTATTGATTTCTTGTGACCCAGAGATCATGTTAAGAACCTTTGCAAGGGATTGAGAAGCATTAATGTGATTCATAATACATTTGTATTGTTTAAAGTAGTTGAACAATGATTCAATGAACAGCTAAAACTCAAACTGTGCTTGATAATATATTTAGAATGTGGACTAAAAATGTGTATCTAAGATATTTGGTGTACTCTGTAAGGTGCCATAATGTTTCATGAAAAGTGATCGAAATTGTCATAAAAGTCATAAAATAGCAGCTTCTTCCATAACTTTGAGCTCCTGGTGCTACCATTAAACTTTTGAATTTTGTCAAAATATTTCACCCAGTGTGTTTTCTTACCAAAAGGAACATAAAAACAAAAATGCATCATGATCGGAGGAACTTTTCATTTTTAGGGGGCAACTGATGCACCCTAATACTCAATGTATGTATCATACATAGGATTGAGGAAAACTAAATTTTTTTTTCTTTAAATACATACATTTGAATAGTTACCCCTATATTCGCTCCAGAATAACTTCTTTCAAGCTCCATGGATGTGATTCTTTACAGTACTTGGTTAAAGTTTGTGCACCCCTGACCATTACACCCATATGTGGTTCTTCTCCAAGCTATTACCACAAAGTTGGAAGCACACAATTGAATGTCTTTGCATGCTGTAGCTTTACAGTTTCTCTTCACTGGAATTAAGAAGCCAAAACCTGTTCCAGCATGACAGTGCCCCTGTGCACAAAGTAAGCTCAATGAAGATATGGTATATTAAGGTTGGAGTGGAAGAACTCGAGTGTCCTGCACAGAACCCTGATCTTGAACCCACTGAACACCTTTGGGATGAAGTGGAACACCGACTGCACCCCAAGCCTCCTCACCTAACATTCGTGCCTGACCTCATGAATGCTGTAATGGAAAGTACTCCCAGAATAGTGGAGCTTAGTTTAACAGCAAAGAAGAATGAGTCTGGGATGAGATGTTCAACAAGAATTTATGGGTGTGATGGTCAGGTGTCCAAATATCTCTCTACAGATTTAGGGGAAAACCCGTGGTGCATCTTCATGGCCTCATAGCTCCAGGGTCATGGATTCGATCCTGATGTCCGTATTGAGATTTTTTCACATTCTCCTCATGTCCGTATAGGTTTCCTCTGGGTCCACTGTTTTCCTCCAGATATGGGCAAATCGGCTATGCTTAAATTGCCACTAGTGTCACTTATGTTTGTATCCTGCAAGGTTGTGTTCCTGGTGAACACTTCTAGTCTCAACCAGCTGCTCCATGAACATTTTTGGCAAGCTTTTTTAGGCTAATATTTATACAATTCTGTTGTACATGTTCTCTCACACAGATGCAATGCATACACGTTTGGGCATCATTTCTTCCCATTGTTTTTTTTTTATGCTACTCTTAGATTGTGAAGTTTGCAAATCCTTCTTCTTTCACAAGTGTGAGCTTCACGGACCACCCTTCTTCATCCCTGATACTCCTGTTCCCATGGGAGTTCCTGACCGAGCAAGACAAACTCTTCCTCCTGGACTAGAGATTCGGAAGTCCGGTACTCCTGACGCAGGCCTGGGAGTGTTTAATAAGGGAGAGACTGTTCCAATAGGTGTACACTTTGGACCCTACCAGGGAGAGCTGGTGGACATAGAGAAAGCAATGAACAGCAGATACTCCTGGATGGTGAGTTTGTTCTAAATTTATTATCAATATTTTAAACTTTATTTTTAAGAAACAAAATGAATGAATTAACAATGAAAGAGTGCCCTCTTTTTACTTTTAAGCAACAAAATGTCACCACTGGATGAATGTAACTCCCATGAATATCAATTTCTACTTGCCAGCGATATGTGGAGATACTTTAAACACACTTTCAGGTCCATCAAACTGCTGATAACTTGGTTCTACTTGTACATTTCACTCTAAATAATTTACAGTGGTGCTTGAAATTTTGTGAACCCTTGAGAATTTCCTATATTTCTGCATAAATATGACATAAAGAGAACCCAGTTAAACAAATGAGACAAAAATATTATACTTGGTCATTTATTTATTGAGGAAAATGATCCAATATTACATATCTGTGAGTGGCAAAAGTATGTGAACCTCTAGGATTAGCAGTTAATTTGAAGGTGAAATTAGAGTCAGGTGTTTTCAATCAATGGGATGACAATCAGGTGTGAGTGGGCACCCTGTTTTATTTAAAGAACAGGGATCTATCAAAGTCTGATCTTCACAACACATGTTTGTGGAAGTGTATCATGGCACGAACAAAGGAGATTTCTGAGGACCTCAGAAAAAGCGTTGTTGATGCTCATCAGGCTGGAAAAGGTTACAAAACCATCTCTAAAGAGATTGGACTCAACCAAAATATGGGAGTATCATGGTTCGGGCTTGTTTTGCTGCATCTGGGCCAGGACGGCTTGCCATCATTGATGGAACAATGAATTCTGAATTATACCAGAGAATTCTAAAGGAAAATGTCAGGACATCTGTCCATGAACTGAATCTCAAGAGAAGGTGGGTCATGCAGCAAGACAATGACCCTAAGCACACAAGTCGTTCTACCAAAGAATGGTTAAAGAAGAATGAAGTTAATGTTTTGGAATGGCCAAGTCAAAGTCCTGACCTTAATCCAATGGAAATGTTGTGGAAGGACCTGAAGCGAGCAGTTCATGTGAGGAAACCCACCGACATCCCAGAGCTGAAGCTGTTCTGTACGGAGGAACGGGCTAAAATTCCTCCAAGCCGGTGTGCAGGACTGATCAACAGTTACCGCAAACGCTTAGTTGCAGTTATTGCTGCACAAGGGGGTCACACCAGATACTGAAAGCAAAGGTTCACATACTTTTGCCACTCACAGATATGTAATATTGGATCATTTTCCTCAATAAATAAATGACCAGGTATAATATTTTTGTCTCATTTGTTTAACTGGGTTCTCTTTATCTACTTTTGGGTGGCATGGTGGTGTAGTGGTTAGCATGGTGGCCTCACAGCAAGAAGGTTCTGGGTTCGAACCCAGCGGCCAGCGAGGGCCTTTCTGTGTGGAATTTGCATGTTCTCCCCGTGTCTGCGTGGGTTTCCTCCGGGTGCTCCGGTTTCCCCCACAGTTCAAAGACATGCGGTTAGGTTAATATGGGACGGCCTTGGGCTGAGGTGCCCTTGAGCGAGGCACCGAACTCCTGACTGCTCCCCGGGCGCTGTTAGCATGGCTGCCCACTGCTCTGGGTATGTGTGTGTGCTCATTGTGCATGTGTGTGTTCACTGCTTCAGAAGGGTTAAATGCAGAGAGGAAATTTCACAAGTGTGTAATGAATAAAGTTGTGCTTTTCTTTCTTTCTTTCTTTCTTTCTTTCTTTCTTTCTTTTAGGACTTGTGTGAAAATCTGATGATGTTTTAGGTCATATTTATGCAGAAATACAGAAAATTCTAAAGTGTTCATAAACTTTCAAGCATCACTGTACATCAATGAACTGCAGGAAGCCAAATGTGTGGGCTTAACGTCAGGACATCTCGCAACTATATTATCTAAAAGATTTAATGTTTGTGAATAAAAAGAATTCATGTGAATGAGCTTGGTTTTTGCTTGACAAAAGTCTGTAAAAGGCAAAGCTTACAAAGAGCTCACCATTACAAAAGGAATGAATTAACAATGAAAGAGTGCCCTCTCGGCTTCAGTGTTGTAGTGATGAATCTCAGCCATTGCAGAACACTGGCAGGACAAATAAATATGTGATTTACATACGTACTGACGCAGGAGCTCTCATAGGATACAAATATTTTGCAAATTAAATGAATTTTCCTGAATACAAGATTCCTTGTGTCCAGCTTGATAAATGAGGCCCACTGTTCTCTTTATGTAAGAGAGATATTTGAATCTGGATCAGTCACATATCCAGGATCAGAGCTATACTGAACTAAAACAATATTAGCTCACAAATACTTACAGTAATTTAGATATTACTTTTGAAAAAATATTTTCCACTTGTACAAAACCTGTTTCAGGGCAGAACTGACATTAACGTGTCCGTTGAGAGGCCAAAACACAAGGGGCAGGTATTTACCAGAGGATTTGATTGAACAGCACAGCTTTGCCATGTCAGACATCAAATCTTGTGTAAAAATTTCCTTCACCTAAATTCTGATGTAAAGTCTTGCCTGCATTTTCTTAAAGGAGATACGCTGAACCAAGGCCTCGCTTTTTGTTTATAAATGCCTTGAGACCTCAAGAATGGCACAGGAATAGTTTTAAGTGTTAACATAAAATCTAATATAGTAATTTTTATAATTAAAGTGATTCATATAGGTTGCGGTCTGAGTGAATGACCTTGCCATCTGTGACATCACCGCAGTAAGGCTATCGGTCTCATCGCCATTTCCGCTATAGTAAAACATAGAGCTGACTGCAACTCCGATCCTCCATTTTGAGCTAATTTATCGCCATGCCACGTAGATGTGTTGCTGGCGGGTGCAGCAACACAACAGAAGGTGGATTTACATTGCATTCATGGCTCAAGAATGTTCAAACTGCAAAGATTTGGATGCGTTTTGCGAGTTGTTCACGGGCACATTGGGCGTCTACGAAGTAGTCTGTCCTCTGCTCTGCACATTTTACTGAAGACTCGTACGAGACCTCTGATCTGTTCAGGAGTGTTGGCTATAAGCCCGTATTGAAAAAGGGTGCAGTACCAACAATTAAAGGAAAGTAAGTTCAGTTGCACCAGTTCTCCCAGAGTGTGAGCCAAGGGTTGTTGCTAAAACCCAGGATGAAATGGGACATATTATTGCTCAGGCAGTGACCTCCCCGCGGTTGTTGCTAAAACTAGTGACGTCCCGTCCTGGGTTTTAGTAATTGCCTGAGCCGAGCAGTAATGGCGGAGTACTCAGTATGGAGAATGAGTGGACCAGCTGTCTGATTTCTCCACTGGATATGCTTGCCTCAGCAGCAATATCTCGCCCTTACGTGGAAGAAGCAAATGAACGGAGAACTGAACAAACAACTGAAAGTCAGATTGTTTCAAAACAATCGGCCACAAGATTGGTCTTCGAGAAGCGAGAACACAGATGGGTAAGCTCCGACTCTCATTTGGATACAAAACAACAAAAACAGAGTACGACATTACTTCACTGAGCACACAGATTGTGATAATCTTAAGAGATCCAATTGAGGTTGAAAGGTATTTTATACATATTTATCAACAACTGGTATCAACAAAGCATCAGGTATCACGTATATGAGTCTTATGAAAGATACATCAGACAATACCTTTCATATTAAAAGTGAGTGGGAATTGGAACTCAATACAATTATAGACAATGACACATGGGAAGATATATGTTTAGCAAGTCATAAAGGGATTGAAAGTCAGATGTGGAAAGAATTTGACTGGAAGGTGAAAACAAGATTCTTTAGGACACCTCTGAAGGTACAGTGCCTTGCAAAAGTATTCATACCCCTTGAACTTTTTCATGTTTTTCCACCTTACAACCACGAACTTAAAAGTTTTTTATTGAGATTTTATGTGATAGACTAACACAGAGTAGCACATAATTGTGAAGTGAAACAAAAATGATAAATGGTTTTCAAAATTTTAAACAAATAAAAATCTGAAAAATGTGATGTGATGTATTCAGCCCCCCTGCGTCAATACTTTGTAGAGCCACCTTTTGCTGCAATTACAGCTGCAAGTCTTTTGTGGTATGTCTCTACCAGCTTTGCACATCTAGACACTGAAATTTTTGCCCATTCTTCTTTGCAAAATAGCTCAAGCTCAGCCAGATTAGATGGAGAGCGTCTGTGAACAGCAATTTTCAAGTCTTGCCACAGATACTCAATGGGATTTAGGTCTGGACTTTGACTGGGCCATTCTAACACATGAATATTCTTTGATCTAAACCATTCCATTGTAGCTCTGGCTGTATGTTTAGGGTCATTGTCTGGGAAGGTGAATCTCCTTCCCAGTCTCAAGTCTTTTGCAGCCTCCAACAGGTTTTCTTCCAGGATTGCCCTGTATTTAGCTCCATCCATCTTCCCATCAACTCTGACCAGCTTCCCTGTCCCTGCTGAAGAAAAGCATCCCCATAGCATGATGCTGCCACCACCATGTTTCACAGTGGGGATGGTGTATGCAGGGTGATGAGCAGTGTTAGTTTTCCGCCACACATGGCGCTTTGCATTTAGGCCAAAAAGTTCAACTTTGGTCTCATCTGACCAAAACACCTTCTTCCACATGTTTGCTGTGTCCCCTACATGGCTTCTTATGCCTGTCTTTCAACAATGGCTTTCTTCTTGCCACTCTTCCAAAAAGGCCAGCTTTGTGGAGTGTATGACTTATAGTCGTCCTGCACACAGATTCTCCCACCTGAGCTGTGGATTTCTGCAGCTCCTCCAGAGTGATCATGGGCCTCTTGGCTGCTTCTTTGACCAGTGCTCTCCTTGCTCGCTCTGTCAGTTTAGGTGGATGGCCATGTCTTGGTAGGTTTGCAGTTGTGCCATACTTTTTCCATTTTTGAATGATGGATTGAACAGTGCTTCTTGAGATGTTCAGAGCTTGAGGTATTTTTTTTTTATAACCTAACCCTGCTTTAAACTTCTCCAGAACTTTTTATCCCTGACCTGTCTGGTGAGTTCTTTGGTCTTCATGATGCCGTTTGTTCTTTAGTGTTCTCTAACAAACCACTGAGGCCTTCACAGAACAAGTGTGTTTATGCTGAGAGTAAATTACTCACAGTAGGACTCTATTAACTAATTAGATGACTTCTGAAGGCAATTGATTGCACTGGATTGTATTTAGAGGTATCAGAGTACAGGGAGCTGAATACTAATGCACACCATTTTTCAGATTTTTATTTGTTTAAAATTTTGAAGACCATTTATCATTTTCATTTCACTTCACAATTATGTGCTACTCTGTGTTGGTCTATCACTTAAAATCTCAATAAAAAACTTTTAAGTTCATGGTTGTAAGGTGGAAAAATGTGAAAAAGTTCAAGGGGTATGAATACTTTTTCAAGGCACTGTATCAAGGTTTAAAAACAACGCCCCTAATATCTGCTGGAGGAACTGTGGCATGGTGGGGGACCACACCCACATATTTTGGGATTGCTCTGTGATATAGACATATTGGAAAGACATTAAAGAGGAATTGGACAACATTTTCAGGATGGCTATCCCTCTGGACCCCTTAATTTTCTTATTGGAGAAAATGCCGGAAGACTTGCTTTCTAAGGACCAATCTTACATGTTACATATTCTATTAATGATTGCAAGAAAAATAATCACTATTAATTGGATGCAACCTAGTTCCCCTACAAAAGCCCAGTGGATACAAAAAATCAAATGGGTCTATATCATGGAAAATATGACTGCTATTTTACAGTTGGAATTACCACTGTTCATAAGAAGATGGACCCCTGTCATTCTAGGCCTTAATTCAGAATAATACTTAAAATTTACTGTGTGATATGTGACTTGTATTGAGTGTTTAAGTTACCGGTATAAGATTATTTAATTTGCTTCAGAATGTGATTGTCTAGGTTCATCTGATTATTTAATGAGCCTTTTACGTTTTATCAGTGAAAATGCATGCATGTACATGTATGTTGCATAAATTATAGCACCCATCCTGTTTTAATGAGAGTCAACCCACAATCAATGAAGTCAAATCAGTCTTAGTTGAGCAAGTCGGTAACGGTATTTCTTACTTTCATCATAAATTTTTATTTACATGACTTTGGTCTATAGCTGTCAAAGGCCTCGGCCTTAAAACCGGTTACCACTGTGACGTCACGCGCTCAGGGCTGGCTGGCTCAGCGGGGCAGCTTGAATCCTAACTTTGCGGTCGATTTTAACTCTCAAAAATATATATATTTTTTAAATTCCCATTTATGCAGCATACAAGAGTCAAGGATGGAGATACTATCCACTCAGAAATGCATTTAAAAATGAAGGTTCTGTGTATCTCCTTTAAGCTTACTAAATTCACCTCAGAGCTTGTCGGCTGTTCTGTGAAACTAAACATACAGTCAGGAACCTTTTAATTCTGCTTTCATAATGCTTCATGTAATATTGGCATGAGTCATTATTCTCGTTCTTGTGTACTGTAATAATTTTGAAAGTGTGCAATGAGGAACCGGATCCAGAGCCTGCAATTCAAGGTGTGCTCGTTTTATTTTTAAGCACACTTTTCAGTAACTATTTAACTACTATGTAGACACACTGCACTCTCTCTCTCTCCTGGTTATCTGAAAGAGACATAGGTGCCTGAAAGAGACCTTCTCACACCTTAGCTACTGATTCATCCTGAACCAAGCATAGCCTGGAGTTTATCCCGAACCACATTATTCTTATGCTCAGGGAGCCAATACGGGTGGTTGCGCAGCACCACCCCTGGGGGGTTGCCAATGTGGTGCTCTATGAGGTCAGTGCGACCAGGGAGGGGCAAGAATACATTGCAAAATTCCTCCTGCAACCTAATAACCTGTGCTCTCTGGGATGGTGAGGGGTGGTCTCCACAGGAAACCAGGGTGAATTGGGCAGCACTTTTTAGACTTGCCTCCAGTCCTAGCTATGCCCTCTCCAGAACTACCGTCGCCAGAACCACAGGAAACTCCTCTCTCCACAGTTTCAAGAGGTTGAGGTGGTAAATTTGACATGTACCCCTTTTCCACCAAATCAGTTCCAGGGCTGGTTCGGAGCCGGTGCTGGTGCTGGTTCACAACTCGTTCAACTTGCGAGCCAGCTGAGAACCAGTTTGCTTTTCCATAGCTTGCGGAGCTACGTCAGTTACGTCGCTGTATACGTCATTACGTCGCTGTATACGTCAGTTACGTCGCTACGTTTGCATAAACCTTGGCGCGAATATCGAAGCAAAAACAACACGGAAGCAGCAGCAGCAACAACAACAATAATAATAATGGATGACTTAGCGTTTGTACAGCTGCTGCTTCTTGTCACTTAAAAATGGCGATCTTTCGTGGTCTTGTTATTGTTGTTGGTCTTAACAACTCCGCCTCCCCGCTGACGTAAGCGGTTCTTTCCTCTGGCCCAGCAGAGAGTTGGTGCTAGCCTGGAACCGTTTTTTCTGGCCCCAGAGCCAGTTCTTTGTCAGTGGAAACAGAAAACCCGGTTCCAAACTAAGCACTGGCCCCGAACCAGCCCTGGAACTGCTTTGGTGGAAAAGGGGCATCGTTGCCTCTATCTGGATGCTTGACTGACTTCGACCTCCCCAATTTGCTGTGTGATTTCAAAGGGCCCTTGCCACTTGGCGAATAATTTTGAGCTTGAGGTGGGCAGTGAAATAAGGACTTTCTCTCCTGGTGTAAATTCCCTTAGCATTGTCCCTCTGTTGTACTAGCGAGATTGATGTGCTTGGGCCTGTGGCAAGTTCTCCTGGGTTATGTGACTCAGTGTATGGAGTTTTGCTCTCAGGTCAATAACGTATTGAATTTCATTTTTGCTTTGAGAAGGCCTCTCGACTTTCTCTACTGATGTTTAAGACACCATGGGGCTTGCACCCATACAGCAATTTGAACGGGGAAAACCCGGTGGAGGCTTGCAGGACCTCACGCACTGCAAAGAACAGAGGGTCTAGCCACCTATCCCAGTTTTTAGCATTCCCCCGAATGAACTTAAGAACATGATTCATAAGTGTTTGGTTAAATTGTTTGACCAGCCTATCCATTTGCGGATGATGAACAATAACATGGATCGATTTAATCCCCAATTTGTAGAATTCGCGTAGTGCGCGTGATATAAAAGTAGTGCCTTGATCAGTCAGGATTTCTTTCGGAATCCCAACTCAGGAGATAAGGCGGAAGAGTGCCTTTGCAACACTGCGTGCTGAGATACTATGAAGAAGTACTACTTCAGGGTATTGCGTTACACAGTCAACTATGACGAACAAAAAAGTGATACCCGCATGCAGATAGATCTAATGGCCTGATGAGATCCATGCCAATTATTTCAAAGGGGATCTCAATTAATGGTCATGGGCGCAATGGCACTTTTGGTGTGGCCACTGGATTCACCAGCTGGCATTTGTGACTAGTCGCACACCACCTGTGGACATTGGCGTAAATCCCTGGCCAGTAGAAACGGGCTATGAAATGATTCAATGTTTTATCCTGTCCCAAGTGCCCAGCCATAGGATTATGATGAGCCACATGGAATAAAGGTTCCCTATGGCTTTTGGCACAAGTGCAACAGCTTTGAGGGTGGGCAATGAGGAACCGGAGCCAGACGCTGCAATTCAAGGTGTGCTCTTTTTAATTTTAACCACACATTTCAGTGACTATTGAACTACTACGTATACGCACTATATACACGTGGGCACACACATGCAACAGGGCATCACAGCTCTGAGCTCTGTCTGTCTCTCGTTCTTGGCTGTCTGAAAGACGCACAGGTTAATAGGCAGCCAGTAATTAGACACAGGTGCACCTCATCACATGTTCACTACTGGTTCATTCAACCTGACTGCTCGCTGTTCACAGCTGACACTCGACCACACCCTCGATGCCACAGTACCTTTACCTGTGTAATTTAATTTGAAGGCAGAGATTAATTTAATGAAGAAAATATAAATGTGTAATTTTTCTACAGATATGCAGGAGCAGGCAGTGTGAAGAGTACATAGATTCCACAAGAGAAATGCATGCAAATTGGATGAGGTGAGGACTATACCAGTTATTGGGTCTTTGTTTAGTCATTGGTTTTACAGTTCCTAATTTGTTGGAAGAACTTTATCTTCTTCTTGTTACTGATATCTCCCCCATGCTTTTTCTCGGTCTGTAACTCTGATCTGATTTTTACCTTTTCTGCCACTTTGCCTCATTGTTTTAGGTATGTGAATTGTGCTCGTAATGATGAAGAACAGAACCTTGTGGCGTTTCAGTATAGAGGGGAAATTCTGTATCGTTGCTGTCGACCCATTAATCCAGAACAGGAGCTCTTGGTGTGGTATGATGAGGAGTATGCCAAAGAACTCAGTCCTATGTTTCATGACCTCTGGAACAAAAAGTGTGCCATGAATGGTAAAGTACAGCCATACATATTGCAAATCATCTCCGTTCTATTGCATTATTCACTGTCTTTTCAAAAGAAAGTCATCGTTAAGATTAAAATAAGCAAATACTTACAAGTCCTTGTTTCGATAATTACTGCAGTGGGTCACATGTTTCAGCTGGCAACAGTTCTTTTAGCTCTAACTGATGCAGTGACAGACTTGGGTCCTCCTGTGCCTATTGGCACACTGGGCAGCAAGTTTCCGCCACTTAGATTTGTCAGCTGCAGCTTCATCAGCCTTCTCCCAGGGGATGTTCATTCTCTTTAGGCCCCCCTGGAAAGTCCTCCTCCATGTGACCTTTGGCCTTCTCCTCCTTCTCTTGCTGACTGGCGGTGTCCACGTTATGGCTGTTTTTGCATGACGGTGGTCTGGCAAGCGCAAGATGTGGCCTGCTAGCCGTAGTCTTCTTTTGGCAACAATTTCACTCAAAGGTTGTGATCTGGCCCTCCGCAATATTTCCTCATTTGTAACATGGTCCTGCCATCTCACTTTTCGGATCTTCCTCAGGCTTCTTTGGTGAAAGACATTCAGTCATGGAAAAAATGTGAATGTGTTTCAGAAGGGTCAGTTTGTTGGCTTGCATGAAGTGAAGAAAATAACTAAGGAGATTGTTGATATTACAGGAATTGGGTTAATAATTGTCCAACACATTATTAAAACCTGGAAGGATAGTGGTGAACTGTCAACTTTGTAGAATGAAATGATGGTCTGAAAAAATTTTGCCCGACCATGATTGGCGAACACTTAAAGTCTTCGTGAAATTGAATTGTAAAAAATCGACAGCAGGACTTATGGATGTGTTTAATAGTGAAAGTAAGAACATTTCCTCAGGGCTGTATGGCCATAAGAAAACAACTTGTTAGTGAGGCTAATTGGAAGAAAAGGCTTCAGTTTGCAAGCAGCAGAAAAATCACTAATGTGAGCCATTTCAATGTTATGCACACCTTTCAGAATTCGAGAAACTGAATAACTGTAGTGTTTAAGTGTTTTCAGATAAAGTATCGCAAGGACTGTCAGATGTCGAAAACCGCACATTGATATCTGCAGTAATAAAAATTTGACGGCAGTGAATGTGGGTCAAAATTGCTACAATTTCATGGATTTGTCTCGTTTTTCCAATGAGGAAAGTTGTACATCATCTGTATTGTAATATATCATTTCAACTTATTGAATGCACCGTTTGTGCTAGTGTATCATATTTCTTCATCTTTCAGGCTGAAGTACACCATTTTGTTAGCCTGGCAAGCCAGACTAAATGTGAATATTTAGTCTGGCCTCGATCCGTAGACATTTCTGAAGGGTGGGAGTGGAACAAACCGCTGTCTTTCAAACTGTCTCTGTGCGTATAAGCCAACGCTCTGACCAATCAGCGCAACAGTGACTGTGACGTAGTCAGAGCGTGCAGTGGGGGAGACCTTGAAATAAATAATTTTTCAAAATGCGTATTAATTAATAAACAGGTTCTAGATATTAAGAAGTTTGGAGATAATGACCACAAGTTTGGAGTCTGTACCACATACTTAACATACACTCTTATTTTTTTCAAGTGTTTTTCAAGGGTTTGCTTAAACTGTTTTTGAGAGTTTTTATTTAGTGGTGTTTGGTGAAATAATTTCCCTTAAATTTAAAATAATGGGAAAATAAGAAACAATCAAAAAGTAATGTTTCAAAGCTGTTTATTAATTCTTCGTACTGCACAAACTAGCCCATCCTTTTGGCTACGGGCGGAGCCAGCTGGTAGATCAGACTTTTGCCATAGCCGGTCGGCAAAACAGCGAAAACGCCCTTCTTGAAAAGGAATGAGCGGAGAGTCCCTTCCTGCTCATGTTTCAACGAAAACTCCAAGTCTAATTCTTCTAAAACTGATTCCAAAGCGGAGTCAAACGCGCGCTGTTCACTAGCCGTAGCCATCTTTCCTGTTGCGCTTTATCTAGCGTCGCGCAGCTTTGTCGTCACTCCTGCAAAAGCCTGCCCAAAGAATCCAAACGAAAACCTTGCGTTGTGATTGGCGGGCACGATTTGATGCCCGGGGTGTTTTTGTTTATATGGTGCGAGGCTAGACCCATTCGCTAGGCAAAAATATTTTTGGCCGCTAGGCGGGTGGGTCTAGTTTACTAGGCTACCATTTTGTTGCAAAATATAGATCTTGTTGGACTACGCATGAAATGTCTGCAGTGTGACAGATTTACTACGGAGATATTTTCTGTCAAGTTTATCAAGCTCATGATGTCAAATTTGCATTTAATATCTAGTTTATAATGAATTTCTCATCTACAAAGTATCCAGATGGGGGGAAAAAAACCCAAACATGTTTGCAATATAACTTCCTAATACTACTGAGGTATGATTCAAAATGGTGTGTCAAAATGACGAAAATCTCCAGTGTTCGTAGGCACCCCATGTACACAATGCTGAGAGATATACAATGAGCTCAGTACAATAACTATGAAGGGTCCTTAGTAACAACACAATATGTCTATATGGTACTTGGAATGTCTTGCTGAATTACAAAATGCAGGACAATTAACTCACTTTTAGTGTCTGTAACCCACCTGTAGTGTCCGTAGGCCCAATGTTATCTCATACAAAGAGTCAGTTACATAAAAAGCTATAGGCAACTTATTGAAGTAATCAGGAAAAATCATTCATTTTCTCTGTATGTGACACGGAAACAAATACAGAAGGAACTTTTTTTTTCATGATATTTGGAAGATTTAATCACAGTTCAAAACACCACATGCTGAGAATTCTGATCTTGCTAGAGGTGTATGTAATAATGTATGTAACCTTTTTGCCATTGAAGAACAGTGAGAGAAATTTATATATTAGACATAATTTGTGGCAATATACCATAGGTTTCTGCTGGAAAGGACATGGTCAATTTTTGGCCCTCAGTGAGCCACATTTGGTACACGTTAGTGATTTTCTGCTGATGGGAGTACAAAGCTGAAGCAGTTTGAAAAAGGTCATGTTTTTTTTTGATGAGTCCAGATAGGCGCATCAGGGTAAGAAGGGAAGTGCACGAAGCAATGCACCCATCATGCATAGTGGCCAATATACAAGTCTCTGGAGGCAGTGTTATGATCTGGGGTTGCTTAATTTGATCAGGTCTAGACTCAGCAATAGTATATGCTAATAAAATGAAGTCAGCAGACTTCATAAATGCACTGAATGCCCAGGTTATCCCATCACTGGATTTTTCTTCCTTGATGGTGAACGGGTGCCATTATCAAAGCTAAAGGTGGTCCAATGAAATATTACTTTAATTGGATTTTTTTTTTTTTGCCCAGGGTTTGTATTTGTGTAGTGGAGGAGCCCTGAAAGTCAGCGTTTGTCCAGAGCAGGCACTGGTATCCCATCAGGCATGAGGACTAACATGTATAGTCTGGCCATAGGTCTCATGAAGTTAGGAACCCCCATGATCCCACAAGAAAAGGCTCTACCCCAGCAATAGTCTAAATTATTCTAGGTACTAATAAATAACCTGCACCTGTTTGATTAAAGCAGGTATGGTGGGTCATAAAAGACCACAGGTTCACTCAGGTATTGTAGGGTGAGACTATCCAATGTGTTTTAGGTCATTACTCACAAGAAAAACTATTACTCATAACGGAAGAAGAACATATTCCACTTGACACTGAATAAACTCAAAGCTGGTTTTTCTGAAATACCGTAGCTTGTATGAATGTTTCACATCACTTCCTGATGAGGACTCTGAAGAAAATTGTGTCCTGTCTTTAACCAGATATATTGTTTGAAAAAGAATTGTAGCAACAGGTGAAAAAAGAAGGAAAAAGAGTATTATTTACAACCAATAAATGCACTGTTTTCTTGAAATGATTTGTGGATGAGATCAAGAAAAACTTGTAGATAAGATGAAGGACGGATAGAACATATAGAAATATCTGTATTCCTAGATAGAGGCTGCTGTATCTTAGCTGTGAACCTTTTTTTTTTTTTCTCGGTGCTTCAGAAGTTGCCTAAAGCTGCCAGCGAGGATTATTTGGCCTTGAAGTACTTCCTTTGAGGATGGCAGAACTGCATTATTTTGAAACTGTAAGATACAGGATCTGTGAGCTTCTCTGACATGTCCTACTTTACTTCGTTCTGTGCTGTTTACTTGGCTGGGCTAACCTGTCTGGTGGCCGACTTGTTTTCATGGCAGGAGTTTCCTTTAGAGAAGTGGTCCCTGTTTGATGAACTGTCTGATTTGTGTCAAGTGAAGTGTCACTTAAGTAGATATGTTCATCCTAGAAATCACGAACAGCCCTCTGTAGTCCATGCTAGTGCCCCAATCCTTGTGAAATTGTAGACAAGCAGATCCATTCCCAGATCCACTTATTCTCTGTTGCTGGTTACTTGAATTACAGATTAGTAAATCTTCATTCATGTAGAATCTCGAATGTTTTTAACATCAAACATTCTTTGACATTGGGATAGTGGTGTTGCATTTTATAATCTAGTTGCATTTCATGTTCATTTTGATATTTTTGTTCTTTCACTTGTCCAGAAATAAACATCTTTCTGTTGCACTTTTTCCCCCCTGCTCAACATAACTACTTTCCAATGCATTTCAAATTTACCTAGACACAAACATCCAGAGATGCCACTATGAAGATTATTTGAAACCATGCGATTTGGGAGAGATTAAACATGATCTTCAGATCCCCTCCAAAGACTCCAGTAGTCAGCCAACATCATCTGATAGTCTTGGTTCTGACACTGCTAACAGTGATGACCAAAAGGAAATTTACCATTGCTCAGGACGTGGAAAGAATTTTGGTCATCAGAGTGCTCTCCAACAACATGAACAAGTTCACCCAGGAGAGGAGCCATATCAATGCTCACAGTGTGGAAAGAGTTTTACACATCAGAGTCATCTCCAAACACACCAGTGCATTCACACAGTAGAGAAGCCATATCGCTGCTCACATTGTGGAAAGGGTTTTACTCAACAGAGTAACCTCCAACAACACCAGCGCATTCACACAGGAGAGAAGCCATATCACTGCTCACAGTGTGGAAAGAGTTTTACACATCAGAGTCATCTCCAAACACACCAGCGCATTCACACAGGAGAGAAACCATATCACTGTTCACGTTGTGGAAAGGGTTTTACTCAACAGAGTGATCTTCAGCGACATCAGCGCATTCACACGGGAGAGAAGCCATATCTCTGCTCACTGTGTGGAAAAAGTTTCACCCAAAAGAGTCATCTCCAACAACACCAGCGCATTCACACAGGAGAGAAGCCACATCACTGTTCACAATGTGGAAAGAGTTTCATTCATCAGAGTCATCTCCAAGAACACCAGCGCATTCACACAGGAGAGAAGCCTCACCACTGCTCACAGTGTGGAAAGAGTTTTACTCATCAGAGTGCTCTGTATCAACACCAGCGCATTCACACAGGCGAGAAGCCTCATCACTGCTCACAGTGTGGAAAGAATTTTACTCATCGGAGTGCTCTCCAACAACACCAGCGCGTTCACGCAGGAGAGAAGCCGTATCACTGCTCACAGTGTGGAAAGAGTTTTATTCATCAGCGTAATCTCCAGCTACACCAGCGGATTCATACAGGGGAGAACCCTCATCAGTGCTCACAGTGTGGAAAGAGTTTTTTTCATCAGAGTCATCTCCAACTACACCAGCGCATTCACACAGGAGAGAAGCCGCATCACTGTTCACAATGTGGAAAGTGTTTTACTCAAAAGATTCATCTCCAACGGCACCAGCGCATTCACACAGGAGAGAAGCCGTATCATTGCTCCCAGTGTGGAAGGAGTTTTATTCATCAGAGTTATCTCCAACAACACCAGCGCATTCACACAGGAGAGAAGCCCCATCTCTGCTCACAGTGTGGAAAGAGTTTTACTCAAAAGATTCATCTCCAACGGCACCAGCGCATTCACTCAGGAGAGAAGCCGTATCACTGCTCACAGTGTGGAAAGAGTTTTACTCGACAGAGTCATCTCCAGCAACACCAGCACGTTCATACAGGGGAGAAGCCGTATCTCTGCTCACAGTGCGGAAAGAATTTTACTCGTCAGAGTGCTTTCCAACAACACCAGTGCATTCACACAGGAGAGAAGCCGTATCACTATTGACAGTTTACTCGACAGAACCATCTCCAGACACATCAGCACATTCACATAGGAGAGCAGCCTCACCACTGCTGACAGTATGGAAAGAGTTTTACTCATCAGGGTAGTCTCCAAGTCCACCTGTGCGTTTGCAAGAGAGAGAAACCATATCACTTCTCACAGTGTGGAAACACACTTATTTATTCAGTTCCATCATCACCACATGATTAACTGCATGCATTAACTGCAATACTATGATCAGTGTCATGCAGCAGCATTACACTGGAACAGAACCATTGAGCTACCAGAAAGTTTACTTGCCAGTAAACTTGAGTCATATGTGAATAGAACGGAAACAGTACCAACATTTCAGTTCAAGTCTTTTTGCTCATGTTCTACTAATATATTATATTCTATTGTATTGTTCCAAGATTAATATATGTAATTTTAATAATTAAGATCAGTTAAATTTATTTTGATTTCAGTAAGAGTCTTTGTTCACTCAAAATGCATAAGTGTCTGTACTTTGCTAATTCATAAAGTACACATCTGTTCCCTGGGTCATAATGATGTCCTTGCTCCCATTTTAGCTTATCTAAGCCTTGGGCTATATCTATCTGGTTTAGTGTGTTCCCTTTGTACGCACACGTTAGTGTAAGATCAGTACATAAACTGGCTGTGTCCAACTTTTCTTTAGCCTAAGACTGTTGCCCAGGTTGTCTTGTGTGCACAATAAATCATCTCTTTTATTATTCCCTGGTTCTTGGTCTCCTGATTCTTCAGTCGTCTTATTTCTGAGGAACCTACAGTATTTTGATCATCCAGAAATATTTACAACACTGTAAAATTATCAGTTATAACATTAAAACCATCTGCCTATTATTATGTAGGTCCCCATTGTGCTGCCAAAACAGGTCTGACCCATCGAGGCATGGACTCCATAAGACCTCTGAAAGTGTACCGTGATATCTGGCACCAAAACATTAGCAGCAGATCCTTTAATTCCTGTAAGTTGTGAGGTGGGGCCTCCATGGATCAGACTTGTTTGTCTAGCACATCCCCCAGATGCTTGATCGGATTGAGATCTGTGGAATTTGGAGGCCAAGTCAACACCTCGAACTCTTGGTATATTCCTCAAACCATTCATGAATATTTTCTGCAGTGTAGCAGGCACATTATCCTGCTGAATGAGGTCACTGCTGTTAGGGAATATCATTGCTATAAAGCGGTGTACTTGGTCTGCAGCAAAATCAAATTATTTGTATCAAGCTTTTAACAATAGACTTTTTTGCAAAGCATCTTTACAGAAAAATATAGATTTTAAACATCTCATCTCATTATCTGTAGCCGCTTTATCCTGTTCTACAGGGTCGCAGGCAAGCTGGAGCCTATCCCAGCTGACTATGGGCGAAAGGTGGGGTACACCCTGGACAAGTCGCCAGGTCATCACAGGGCTGACACATAGACACAGACAACCATTCACACTCACATTCACACCTACGGTCAATTTAGAGTCACCAGTTAACCTAACCTGCATGTCTTTGGACTGTGGGGGAAACCGGAGCACCTGGAGGAAACCCACGGGGAAAACATGCAAACTCCACACAGAAAGGCCCTCGCCTGCCACGGGGCTCGAATCTGGACCTTCTTGCTGTGAGGCGACAGTGCTAACCACTACACCACCGCGCCGCCCCCATTTTAAACATATGAATTCATAAATTTATCCCTAATGAGCAAGCCTAAGGTGATTGTGACAAGGAAAAACTCCCTGAGATGACATGAAGAAACCTTGAGAGGAACCAGTCCTCATTTGGGTGATAATAGATAGCATGATTGTCTTCTCTGAACAGTTGATAACTCACTTCTATAACTGTCCTCTATGTTCAGAAAGTGCAACTGTGTCACTAAGAAATTCATTATAGTTTAACAAGTCTGTTTTGTTGAAGTTATCAACTGTTCATGACAACTGCAGTCCTGAAATTGTCATGGTAATTGTTGTCCTAAGTCTCATCTCATTATCTCTAGCCGCTTTATCCTTTTCTACAGGGTGGCAGGCAAGCTGGAGCCTATCCCAGCTGACTACGGGTGAAAGGCGGGGTACACCCTGGACAAGTCGCCAGGTCTTCACAGGGCTGACACATAGACACAGACAACCATTCACACTCACACCTACGGTCAATTTAGAGTCACCAGTTAACCTAACCTGCATGTCTTTGGACTGTGGGGGAAACCGGAGCACCCGGAGGAAACCCACACAGAAAGGCCCTCGCCGGCCACAGGACTCAAACCCGGACCTTCTTGCTGTGAGGCAACAGCGCTAACCACTACACCACCGTGCCACCCTTGTCCTAAGTCATTGTAGTAAAATGCAACAATGCTGAGGTAAGTAGTATATGTCAAGCTAACATTCATATGAATGCCAAGACACAAGGTTTCTCAATAGAACATTGCCCAGAGCATTACACTGCCTTCCCTGGCTTTCCTTCTGCCTATAGTGGATCCTGGTGCCATCTGTTCCCTATGTAAGTGACACACATGTTGCCATCCATCCACTTGATGTTTAAAAAAAAAAAGTGTGATTCATCAAACCAGGCCATCTCCTTCTATTGCTCCATGGTCCAGTTCTGATGCTCACGTGCCCATTGTAGGCACTTTTGGTGGTGGACAGGGGTTAGCAAGGGCACTCTGTCTAGTCTGTAGCTATACAACCCCCATAAGCAGCAAGCTGTGATGCACTATGTCCTGACACCTTTCTGTCATACGCAGCATTAGCAAAAGCTGCTGAATAAGTTACAGTAGCTCTTCTATGGGTTTGGACCAGACAAGTTAGCCTTTGCTCACCACACACATCAAAGTGTTTTAGGCACCCATGATCCTATCACAGGTTGTTCTTCCTTGGACCACTTTTGGGAGGTACGAACCACTGCATACCAGGAGCACCTCAAAAGATCTGCTGTTTTGGAGATACTCTGGCATAGTTGTCTAGCCATCACAATTTGGCCCTTGTCAACGTTGCTCTGGTCCTTATATTTCCCATTTTTTTTCTGCTTCCAACACATTAACTTTGAGAACCAGCTGTTTATTTGCTGCCTAATATATTCCACCCCTTGACAGGTGCCATTGTAATGAGGTAATCAATGTTATTCACTTCACCTGTCTGTGGTTTTAATATTATGGCTGAACATTGTATAATCCTTGCATTGAGGTACAAGAAATTCAGCAGGTTCTGTGTTAAGGGTTGAGTAGAGGTGGGTGACTGAAGACAAGTGAGCGCTGTTGGAACTGGAATCTGTTGGCAGACACAGAGAGCAACACAGACTCTTTACTTCCTTTCACCATACTCTTACTCATCCAACTGGTGAAGCAACATCCTCTTCCCCATGCCTTGTGGAGAGAGATTGAGTGCCTTGATTATTGAGCTCCAGCAGCATGTTGCATTAGATGTCCCTGCTCCTCGGCCATGTGCGAGATGTTGATAAATAGTGGTGCTGAGGTGGCAAGTCTCTTCAGCACTGCTGCTGTCAGGGGAGAGGAGTGCTTCTCATTTTGTGCACAAGGGCCGCCAACCCGCTGTTGTCACAGTATTTACCTGCCTAAAAGCTCCGAGCCCACTGTTGGGGTCTGAGCCCAGAGTGCATCTCTTCTGGAGAGGCTATTGGCATTTCCGTGGTGGCCCCCTGCATGATGTTGGACCTGAAATGAGAAGTCCTGTAGGGAGAGAAACCATCAAATTATTATGCTGTTAGAGTCTTTAGCCTTTGCCATCCATTGTAGGGGTGCATGTTCTGTAACGAGAGTAAAATAATGACCAGTTAGAAAATACTGTAGCTCCTCTACAGCCCATTTGATGGCCAGAGCTTCTTATTCCACAGCGGTACATCACCACTCTGCAGGGATGTTCAGTTTTCTACTCATGTAGATGATTGAATGCTCTTCTCCATCAAACTCCTGGGAGAGGATGGCACCTATGCCAGTCTTGGAAGCATCACTGTTCACCAGGAAAGACTATGAGAAGTCCAGGTTTTGCAGCATGGGCTCGCTGATGCGGGTTACTTTTGGCATTGAGAAGGCTTGCTCCACTGCTGCTGTCCACCAGACCTTGTCTGTTTCTCCTTTCCTGGTTAGATCTGAGAGGGGGAGGCTATAGAGGAGTTGGGTACAAATCGCTTATAATATCCTGCCAACCCCAAAGAGGCATATGCCTAACATTTTGTGGTGAGTCAGGGATAGTTATTCCCGGGCTCTATCTTCTTATCCTGAGGCTGAGTGCCTCGGTGAGCCCCAGGTGGCACTTCTGAGGGTTGACGGTTAGCTTGACTTGCTTCAAGCAGCACCTGTTTGACCTGATGTACATGTTCCTGCCAGGTGTAGGAGTGAATAAATACATTATTGAGGTAGGCAGCCACATGGGGGCAATGAGGCCACAGGAGAATGTCCATCAAGTGCTGGGGGTTTGTGGGCACCCCATGTAGGCCGAAGGGGAGAACCTGGTACTGCCAGTGGCCTGCGATGGTACTGAGTACTGTTTTCAGCCAGGAGCTGGAAGTGAGGGCTACCTGTCACTAGCCTTTTGCAGATCCAGCATTGAGATAAAGCGGGCTCTCACCAGGCACTCGATGAGGTCATCTACTTGAGGCATGGGGTAGCTGTTGAACTCTGAGACTTGGTCAAGTTTTCTGAAATTGTTGCAAAGCCTTAGTGATCCATCAGGCTTAGGGACAGCAAATATGTGGCTGGACCAGGGCCTGGTAGACTCCTCTATAGTGCTGGACTGGAGCATGCGGGCTACTTTAAGATAGCCTTTTATTATCCCACAAGGGGAAATTTGCATTGTTACAGCAGCAAAATATATAAAGAGAAAAAGATAAGGCAGTGAAGGAGTAGTGCAAAAGTACTAAGTATACAAAAAAGGATATATATAAAAGAAATAAACTACAAATTTAGAGATAAAAAAAATTAACAGATTTGCATAAATTAACAGGCTTGCAGATATATAGTTAACATAAGTGTATTACAAAGGTGGTATTGCACAGATATTATTACCAGTATTACCCAGGTAGTATTGCACAAGTAAGTAGGTATATTGCACAAGGGCCATTTTAACCATGTGTAGCTAGCAGTTTGCTGTAAAGTACTAATGCTGATAGTCAGTGCACACAGTATATGTTCAGAGGGGTTTCTATGGATGTAGAAGTGATCTGGACAGTATTGTTCATTATTGTGAGGAGTGACTGATGCCGTGCTTGGTGAGGTGCCGGTTGTATAGTCTCACAGCAGCAGGGAGGAAGGAGCTGCTGTATCTCTCATTAACACACTGCAAATGGAGGAGCCGGTCACTGAAGGAGCTGCCCAGTGCTGCTACTGTCTCCTGCAGTGGATGGGAGGTGTTCGCCATTAAGGATGACAACTTGGCCAACATCCCCCTCTCCCCCACTTCGTCCACTGTGTCCAGTGCCCAGCCCAGGACAGATCCTGCCTTCCTAATCAGTTTAAGTTTTTTCCTCTCTGCTGTTGTGATACTGCTTCCCCAACAGACAACTCCACAGAATATGGCTGATGCCACCACAGAGTCATAAAAAGAGTTCAGAAGTGGACCCTGTACTCCAAAGGCCCTCTAAAGCCTGACAGTGGGCTGCCGGGACCCAGTAGGGCCTTTGTCAAATTACCACTCCTGATGGAGTCTTGATCTCATGCTGTAACGTGCCCAGATGGGCTCAATTGAGAACATGCCCCTAAACTGATTTTCCAGCTCCCTGAGCTTCTGTGTTTTGGCCGGCGTGAGTTCCTCCCCATGCTTGACCTGCTCTCTAGATAGGCTGTGAAACATAGAGCGGAGAGCACTGGCATAGGTTCAATTCACTTTTTTTAGCACATTGATGTGATACAACTTATCAGAGGGACACTTACCCGGCTGCTGCACGTGGTAGTTTACTGGGCCTACTCTTTCTCTGATGGTGTAGGGGCCTTGCCAGAGGGCCAGGAACTTGCAGGTGCTGCTGGGGATGTAGAGGAGCTCTGGGTCACCTGTTTGAATCTCTCAGGGATGTGCAAGGTGATTGTAGGCCTGTCGTTGCTCCCTTTAGGCCACCTACGTACATGTGTTCCTTCACAATGGGTGCATGTAGGAACACACTTGTGATGGATAAGTTTTGCAGAACTTTGTCCCTGACTTGTTTTGTTAGCTCCTTGGTCTTTATAATGTTTGTTTAGGTACTGTATGTTCTCTAACAAACTCTGGTTGTTTCAGGAACAGGTCTATTTATATTGAGATCATATGTACATGGCACTTGTGTTCAACTACAGTATGTGTCTTCTGCACCAGAACAGCAATGGGGGTGAATCGCAGCTTTTTTTTTTTTAAATTTGTAAATAATTTCACAAACTTGTATTATCCGCATTTCAATATTATGGGCTATTTTGTGTAGATTCAAGACACATAATCGAATTTAGTTTAAACCCATTTTAGTTCCCACACTGTAAAATGTGGAAAAGTTCAAGAGGTGAAAGTGCAAGGCACTGTAAATAGTGTACATTTTACACTGTAAATATACAAGTCTAAGTCAATAGTTATCTTTATTAGCAAGTTGAAAAGTTTGCAAAGTTCGGTGTCAATATACTGTGGGTAATTTATTTTTACGTAAGGCATCTAATGAAAAGAAAAAAGACCACTCCACCACCCTGCTCAGCTGAAGAAGCCATGATGCATGCAGGCTTCACTGAGGGCAGCGTTTCCCTATTGACCTTGCCATAGTGGTCACGCTATCCAGCAGCCTAGGATCCCTTCTTGACTGGTTATATTTTCCAGAAATTAAACAAAATTATATATTTAAATAAAATGTCAATATTGTTGTATAAAATTAACTTATAAACATTTGATAATTTCTACAACAGCTCTTCAGAATAATGTTATTTTTAGCAACAAAATGTTATCCTACCAAATGTTTTGTACAAAAGTGAAAGGGAACTGTGATGAAGCAGAATTAGGTCTGTCTCAGAAACTGGGTACTGTGGGGGTACCCCACTAAATATACTCACAGTCAATAAACTATACAGTTTTGAATGGTGATGTTGGTTTTAATTTGAAATAAAATGATGAAAGAAATAATACAGATAAAACTAAGCCTTTGATGTGAATACTTATTCAGAATTTGGCAAAAATTCTGCAAATTTGTGGAAAAATGGCGGCTTGATCTGGGACATGATAAATGGTTGACTACATCGCATGCCCTTAAAAAGGTTGTAGTCCACTGAAAAGTGTGCAGTTATCACTAATTGTATTTTAAGTTGTAACTTTATACACCTAAGGATTGGTGCGCTCACAGAATAATCATAACCGTAATAAAACATCATGCAAAATTTTTGATCACCGTCGTAACTCCATTTTCCGCAAACCCAAAACCAATACGATCGTGTGTTTTGATCTAAACGGAAAGCCTCAGGGTCAAGGTCACTCATCTCATCTCATTATCTGTAGCCGCTTTATCCTGTTCTACAGGGTCGCAGGCGAGCTGGAGCCTATCCCAGCTGACTACGGGCGAAAGGCGGGGTACACCCTGGACAAGTCACCAGGTCATCACAGGGCTGACACATAGACACAGACAACCATTCACACTCACATTCACACCTACGGTCAATTTAGAGTCACCAGTTAACCTAACCTGCATGTCTTTGGACTGTGGGGGAAACCGGAGCACCCAGAGGAAACCCACGCGGACACGGGGAGAACATGCAAACTCCGCACAGGAAGGCCCTCGCTGGCCACGGGGCTCGAACCCGGACCTTCTTGCTGTGAGGCGACAGTGCTAACCACTACACCACCGTGCCGCCCGGTCAAGGTCACTACCTCACCAAAAGTAGGAACTTAAAATCACTACGCCATATAAAAATTTAGTTATAAATCTGCGATTTTGTTTTTTAAAACAAAAGCTGAAAGTTAGGTATAGAATATGTTTCTTACAGAATATGTTACGATGGTAGCTGGTCTTGTATGAATTTCTGAGCTGTAAAATGAGTTGTGGTCTATTTTTTACCGTAGCGTGTTATTTGTGTGCGGGGAAGGACACACATTAACAATTTGCATGTGTAGAATGGAATTTTCCACTCCAGCAGTTAGAAGTTGATCGTACTTCCATTTGCGGTCTTTCTGTTACGTGAACGATCTGTTTGGACATTATCACTGAAAAGGTGAGTTTTGACAGTTTTATTTTGTTTTAGTCTTGCAGTATAAGGCAATAGAATGTTTCTTTTTCATCTTACTTTCATATTTCGTAGTGTTTGTGTATTTTTGGCCAATATTTTGCAACCATGGTCAATTTAGATCGAACTTTTGATAGAATCTATGGCCAGTCATTTCACCCCGCCCCCGCCTCACGTGTCGTCCGGTGCGGTAGTGATGTCCCGTTGCTCACGCGCCGCAGCAGAGAGACCTGCGCGACCTTCAGCCGGTACAGTCGCTGTTCTTTTACCACCGCCGTTATTCTCATCTTTCCGGTGTGTCCTATTTCGCTATATCAAATACCCAAAATGTATCATGTTATTCATATTTAAGTGAATAATCAATTCAGTCATCATAACTTCGGATTTTTAACCCAAGCAATCAAAAAGAGGAAATTTATTCAATATTTTCACTCATCTGTGAAGGAGGGGCTTTAATTCTTCATGATGGAGTTATTTTATATGTAAATCAATTTTGCAAAAGCATTTGAATTGTAATAAAAAAAAAAATTCCACAGTGGAGGCCAGATAAAGCAAGATACTATCTTTATTCTTATTATACATGACAAAAGAAAGATTGAGTGTTAGGTAAATGCAAAAAAAATAGTAAAATTAGAAAATTTATTTTTTGACCATAATGTCCCAAATGAGAGACCGGTTTCTGAGACGGACCCAATTACAGTTACCGACCCAAAGTTGATTACTTTTCTGTAACAACACATCCTTAAACTGTTTTATTCCTCATATGCCACAGCAGTTTGCCAACAATTACAATCTTAGCTTTCATCAGGTCCTACAGAAACAATTTTGCCATTTTCAGTTGATTTCTGATGTGTGTGCGCTAGAATGGTTTTCAGTGATCCTCATTCAGGGTGCAGAATTTGACAGTCCAGTTCTGCCTGATGACTCAACACTGAGTTTCCAGTACATGCTTTTATCAGTTCTCACACTTTTCCTCTTTCTATATGCTGAGAGGAAGATGTGCTGAGGGGAGGGATGTGTGTGGGGGGAGAATGGTTAAAGGAATGTGTCTGCCTTTAAATAAACGTGTGTATAAGTCATTTATAAAACCCTGTAAATGCCTCCATCACACAATTTCTGAGAAAATGAAGATGAGTCGTGTGTTTTTGGTCCTGGGCTTCGTCCTGATCCTGCTGTCTTCAGATGCTGCCTGTGAGTTCAGTACACACTTTTACACAAAGGATTAACTTTAAAAGAGTTTAAAATAAAACTTGTATGGCGTTTCAGTAATAAACAGAGATCACAACAGCCAATTTAATTTCCAGCTCTAGATATGTTATACAACTTAGAGCATGGCACCTTTGGTAGCAGACCACCCAATTTTTAGGTAAACAGATAAAGTAAATTAAACACCACTTAATATCGCTTGCTTGCAATAATTGCATCATGCTAGTGACCCGCTGACGTCATCACACTGCTAGATTCTTATTTTGTGATGCTTTTTCAGGCTTGTAGAGCAGCTTCTTCCAATTGTTCTAAGTTTTAGAGGGTTTCTCTCTTCAGTCTCTTATTCAGGAGGTGACATGCTACTCAGTTGGGTTAAAATCTGATGATTGACTTGTTCGGTCTAAAACCTTCCACTTTGTAGCCCTTTCTTGTGTTGGCAACGTGTTTTGGGTCATTGTCCTGCTACTTAAGTTCTCATCTCATCTCATTATCTCTAGCCGCTTTATCCTGTTCTACAGGGTCGCAGGCAAGCTGGAGCCTATCCCAGCTGACTACGGGCAAAAGGCGGGGTACACCCTGGACAAGTCGCCAGGTCATCACAGGGCCGACACATAGACACAACTATTCACACCTACGGTCAATTTAGAGCCACCAGTTAACCTAACCTGCATGTCTTTGGGGGAAACCAACACGGACACGGGGAGAACATGCAAACTCCGCACAGAAAGGCCCTCGTCGGCCATGGGGCTCGAACCCGGACCTTCTTGCTGTGAAGCGACAGCGCTAACCACTACACCACCGTGCCGCCCGCTACTTAAGTTATTCCACAAAATCAAGTAGTACATGAACCGATAGCCGATGAGGCGTGTAGCACTGAGTTGGCTATAAGCCGTGTACGACAAAATTGAGTGGAATAATTGTTTTATTCTATCCACATTCACTTGATTTTGAGAAATGAAGCGTTTTCATTTTTTGCAAATTCGATAAATAAAAACTTTATACAAAACTTTGTGCTGAGAATGTAAACAAACTGGCAAAATGACAGGAGCAATTTGTGAAAAATGCTATAATAATATCTCATTATCTGTAGCCGCTTTATCCTGTTCTACAGGGTCACAGGCAAGCTGGAGCCTATCCCAGCTGACTACGGGCGAAAGGCGGGGTACACCCTGGACAAGTCGCCAGGTCGCTATAATAATAATTCTTGAAAAATAAAAAAGATGCGTTCTTACCATCAAATATGTTTATTCTATATTTTGTTGCTTTTTTTTGTATTTTTTGGGGTTTGTTTTTCTCTACTCATGGTATATGAGCTGATAGCCTAGTAGTAGAGTAGCCAATCAGAGCGCACAATTGCTCATATCCAGTGAATGTGAATAGAATAAATGATGTTCCTCCCAATTAGATTGGATGCGTTTCCCTGTAAATTGGCAGACAGAATGTTTCTGTAGACTCTGAATTCATTCTGCTGCTACCAACATGAGCTACATCAGTATAGATTAGCGAACCCATTCTGGAAGCAGCCGCCCAAGCCTAAGCCATGACACTACCTCCACCGTGCTTGACCCATGAGCTTGTATGTTTTGGATTATGAGCAGATCCTTTCTTTCTCCACACTTTGGTGTTTCCATCACTTTGGGAGAAGTTAAAAATGGTTCTAGAACTTGTGTGGCTTAGCTTTGTATTTCTTTGTAAATTCAAACCTGTCCTCCTGATTCTTACTGGTAATGAGTGGTTTGCATTTTGTGGCATGGCCTCTATATTTCTGCTCTCGAAGTCTTCTTCAAACAGTGGATTGTGATCCAGTATTTTCACCCCTGCCCTGTGGAGGTTGTTGGCGACGTCACGGAGTGTTGTTTTGGGGTTTTTGTCACAGTTCTTACAATGTTTCTGTTATCACCTGCTGTTGCTTTCCTTGGCTGACCTGTTACATATCTGGTTGTTAGTACACCAGTGGTTTCTTACTTTTCAGGACCTTCAAAATTGTTGTATTGGCTATGCCTAATGCTTCTGGATTGGCTCGAATGTATTTTCAGCTTGGCTTGCTTTTTTTTCTCCCATGGACAACTCTCTGGGGGGGGCGGCACGGTGGTGTAGTGGTTAGCGCTGTCGCCTCACAGCAAGAAGGTCTGGGTTCGAGCCCCGTGGCTGGCAAGGGCCTTTCTGTGCGGAGTTTGCATGTTCTCCCCATGTCCGTGTGGGTTTCCTCCGGGTGCTCCGGTTTCCCCCACAGTCCAAAGACATGCAGGTTAGGTTAACTGGTGACTCTAAATTGACCGTAGGTGTGAATGTGAGTGTGAATGGTTGTCTGTGTCTATGTGTCAGCCCTGTGATGACCTGGCGACTTGTCCAGGGTGTACCCCGCCTTTCACCCGTAGTCAGCTGGGATAGGCTCCAGCTTGCCTGCGACCCTGTAGAACAGGATAAAGCGGCTAGAGATAATGAGACATTCCAATGACCTCATGGAAATCATAATTAGAATTATTAATTAACGCACTACTGTATATAGGATACAACCCCGATTCCAAAAAAGTTGGGACAAAGTACAAATTGTAAATAAAAACAGAATGCAATGATGTGGAAGTTTCAAAATTCCATATTTTATTCAGAATAGAACATAGATGACATATCAAATGTTTAAACTGAGAAAATGTATCATTTAAAGAGAAAAATTGGGTGATTTTAAATTTCATGACAACACTACATCTCAAAAAAGTTGGGACAAGGCCATGTTTACCACTGTGAGACATCCCCTTTTCTCTTTACAACAGTCTGTAAACGTCTGGGGACTGAGGAGACAAGTTGCTCAAGTTTAGGGATAGGAATGTTAACCCATTCTTGTCTAATGTAGGATTCTAGTTGCTCAACTGTCTTAGGTCTTTTTTGTCGTATCTTCCGTTTTATGATGCGCCAAATGTTTTCTATGGGTGAAAGATCTGGACTGCAGGCTGGCCAGTTCAGTACTCGGACCCTTCTTCTACGCAGCCATGATGCTGTAATTGATGCAGTATGTGGTTTGGCATTGTCATGTTGGAAAATGCAAGGTCTTCCCTGAAAGAGACGTCGTCTGGATGGGAGCATCTGTTGCTCTAGAACCTGGATATACCTTTCAGCATTGATGGTGTCTTTCCAGATGTGTAAGCTGCCCATGCCACACGCACTAATGCAACCCCATACCATCAGAGATGCAGGCTTCTGAACTGAGCGCTGATAACAACTTGGATCGTTCTTCTCCTCTTTAGTCCGAATGACACGGCGTCCCTGATTTCCATAAAGAACTTCAAATTTTGATTCGTAGATGATGATATGTTCAAACTCTTTGCAATTTTACACTGTCGAACTCCTTTCTGATATTGCTCCACTATTTGTCGGTGCAGAATTAGGGGGATTGGTGATCCTCTTCCCATCTTTACTTCTGAGAGCCGCTGCCACTCCAAGATGCTCTTTTTATACCCAGTCATGTTAATGACCAGGCGGCATGGTGGTGTAGTGGTTAGCGCTGTCGCCTCACAGCAAGAAGGTCCGGGTTCGAGCCCCGTGGCCGGCGAGGGCCTTTCTGTGCAGAGTTTGCATGTTCTCCCCGTGTCCGCGTGGGTTTCCTCTGGGTGCTCCGGTTTCCCCCACAGTCCAAAGACATGCAGGTTAGGTTAACTGGTGACTCTAAATTGACCGTAGGTGTGAATGTGAACGGTTGTCTGTGTCTATGTGTCAGCCCTGTGATGACCTGGCAACTTGTCCAGGGTGTATCCACCTTTCGCCTGTAGTCAGCTGGGATGGGCTCCAGCTTGCCTGCCACCCTGTAGAAGGATAAAGCAGCTAGAGATAATGAGATGAGATATTAATGACCTATTGCCAATTGACCTAATGAGTTGCAATTTGGTCCTCCAGCTGTTCCTTTTTTGTACCTTTAACTTTTCCAGCCTCTTATTGCCCCTGTCCCAACTTTTTTGAGATGTGTTGCTGTAACGAAATTTCAAATGAGCCAATATTTGGCATGAAATTTCAAAATGTCTCACTTTTGACATTTGATATGTTGTCTATGTTCTATTGTGAATACAATATCAGTTTTTGAGATTTGTAAATTATTGCATTCTGTTTTTATTTACAATTTGTACTTTGTCCCAACTTTTTTGGAATTGGGGTTGTATTTTTTAATCAAATTTTATAGTTATGTACATTATTAATTTAAGAAAATTCATCTCTTGCTCAGCTCATGTTGTTCCTCCTTCTTCCGTGGAAAAATTCCCCCCAAATTAATTGTTAAAGTGGAAAAGACAGACCCACGTTGTGCAAAGCAAGGCTTCGTGTGAGTATCTGCCTTCAGAAGATGTATACAGAAAATAATTCGCACGTTAAATTATCAGTAAGGCTAACTCTGTGTTTTTCAGGGTCAAGACACCAAGGCAACAGCTGTGTGTTCACAAAGTCTCCATTACGGGAAAATAAATCTCAACTTTAACATGGCAGCATTCAAAGTAATTCATGCACAATGTGTAATTTTTGTTCGGTGCAAACTTCGTTTCATATCAGCGCTTAACACAGAGTAAAATAAAGTTGAGTCAATCTCAAGCTTTCATTACATTAAAAGTTTTTACACCAGAGTGCTGCTGAAATCTGATTTATTTTCTATAACAGGCCTTCCCATGCCACATCAGGTGGCGCTGATCTCCGTTTCAGTAGCCCTCAGCCTCACGCATAACTAAAGTTACAGTGTGTGTGTGGGGGACGGGATGTCTAGGTCTCTGGTAACCACAACAGTTTGACTCCGTACTCACATCTGTATTGGCAGTAGGTACCAATTTTATGATGATCTTTGGTATGATCCAACCGTGAGTAGAACTCATGATCTCCTGGTGGAGAGGCAGACACACTAACCACTAGGCCAACTTGCAGTTTTCTATAACAGTAGCTCATTCTATTACATTATCCTTTCTTTCGTAATGGTTCATTCGCATTGACTTGTAAGGCATACGATGCGCCTAAACAGATTAAAAATGCATATAATCATTGATATGAAGTTTTCTGTAAGAAGTCTTTGTTTATGGAAAGAGTCTCCAGTGTCAGCACGTTGTAACAGTTCAGAAGAAACATGCTTAAAGTTTACACTTTGCAGTTTCTCAGTAACATGACAATCTTTGTACTTTGAGAGAAATGAAAGAGGCTGGTGACGGAACGAGTGTTTAAAGCTGCTATACCAGGAACTACCTTGTCTCATAAACATCCTACAATATTAAATGTAACTACAAACAAAACATTCTCTAATAAATACAGTACACGCTATGGTGCTGGAAATCTGCTGTAGTACTAGGAGAATAATTAACTTCAGGATTGTAACTTTGCCTCATCGTACAACACAGTGCTTCATCCCTTAACATAATATTCCTTAACATAAACAGAAAATGCTGCGTTTGATCCCTGGCAGTTTGTTCATAATGATATTTGATTAGACAGACGCAGTAACTAACTCACTGCTAACTAAGACGAGTGCTAAATGTGTGTGTGTGAAAAGAGTGAGGATAAAGAAGATGCATCACGACGTGTTTAGCATCACCGTCTCATCTTTAATAGTAACGAACTGTTAGGATGGACAGAATAGACAATAATAAAATGCAGGGAAAACACACAATGCAAACAGAATACATATACAATATTTTTAAAAAAAAAAAGTGTGTGTGTATTGGGGGACTGAGGTTGGTTTCTAATGTTAAGGGTTGAGAAAATGTTAGAGGTTAGTTCTACTGAAATTTTTGCAGAGTGAGCATTTGCTAACTGATAGACGGAAGAACTGCTTATATTTGCATAGTGGATAAGTGTGTGTGTGTAGCTGTACAGACAAATGCACCAATACTGATAATGAATAGCTGACATGAGCAGCTCTGTGTGTGTGTGTGTGTGTGTGTGTATTCTATTATGCTTGACTGAAGCAAATCTTAGCGCCTCTTAGCTGTCCATTAAGCCCTTTGCTCCAGTTTCTGTTGGCAGAAAAGCAAGAGAAATGCAAGACTAAACCAATAAACTACAGATATAGATATTAGTACACCTTAAAAAACCTTAGCAAGTAAAAATATCTTAAATTGAATCAAATGTATCTAACACGTCCTATTATAAGATTACAATAAACCAAATCGAAGCTAATTAAACCCATTTCTACAGATTTACTTTTTTCAAGCTTCAAATAAGCAGATTAATAAATCTCTCATCTATTTCTAAAAAGAAACATTGAATTGCCAATGTAGTAAGAACATTTAACTCAAACAAGTAAAAGCATCTGAAACGGAGATTGAAAATATTTTAATATTTGGTTTATAATAATCTCATAATTAGAAATATTACATACATATGCCCATATTTCAGGTGTTTCTCTCTCTCTCTCTCTCTCTCTCTCAGTTTATAGGTCATATTAAACAAATTTTTCTTCAAGTTACAATGTTTGCATTACTTCAAAGATGATTAGCTAAACTAGTTAGGCAATATTTTCTGCAAACACATTAGCTAGCTAGCTTAGCCTTTTATATTTAACTATTTAGTGAGATTTATTTAAGCAAGAATTTTTTTAAAAAAAAGTCACTGTCGGAGAAAGAGTAGGTTTACAAATAAATTTTACTTTAAGTAATTAGAGGTGATGTTGCAGCGACTTTTTGCATTTTATTAAAATAAAACCACTGAAGATATATATCTTTGATTCAGTCATGTACTAGAAAGAAAAACAAAATCAAATGCGAGTTTGTCTAGGGCTCTAGTATGTACATCTGTACTGTGGCGGGGAAAAACAAAAACAAAAAACACACACACACACCTCTGTATATGATCAAATGGGGTCAACATGAGGGTAAAGCACATGTCTCCTGTGTAAATACTCATAGCTCCAGGTCTCGGTAGTCAAGATTTTCAGAACTGTGTGTGTGTATTGAGAGAGAGAGAGAGAGAGAGAGAAAGAGAGACAGAGATATGGAATGACCATGCTTGCTATGAGCTATCAGAGGACTGGTAAATAAAATCCTCTTCGTCATGAAACTCTAGGATACGCTCAGTTGTGAGTGCAGTAACAGTCAGCGTCCACACGAGGGCGACTCACATCATCTAACCATAGTTACAGAGCTGTGATACAGATCAATTCATCTACCCCCCCCTCAAAAAAAAAAAGCTTCTGGAATGTTCCAGAAGAAATGTGGGCGCAAATCAAGTGTGTGTGTGTGTGTGAGAGAGAGTGTGTGTGTGTGTGTGTGTGTGGGGGGGGGGGGGGGGGGGGGGAGTGGGGGGGGGGGAGTGGGGGGGGGGGGACGAGTGGGGGGGGGGGGACCTCAATCATGCGAGCAAGGAGTTTAAAAAGGAGTATATGGTGCTGAGGCACAAAAAAAAGGATGCCGGCCTCATTAAAATATTTTCCCTTTTTTCTTGTTCTTCTCCATGGTTCTGAAAAAAAAAATTAGATGAAGAATAAAATTTAGCAAACGTTAGCAGGAATCAATAATGATGAGTGTTTTAAGAACAAACACAAGGTGTGTGTGGGTATACTTGGAGGCATCGAGTTTCTGCTGCTCCAGCATACGTTGCTGTGCTTCCCAGTTGGCCTTCTCCTCCTCAAACTGCCTCCTCTTCTCCTCCAGCTCCTTATACTGCACCTCCAGGTTCCTCTTCATCTGCTCATGTCTCCTCTCCAGCTACACACACAGTTGTGATACATACAAGTATCCACCAAATACACACATCTACATTTAAAATTCCTTTAAAGATTATCTCATCTCATCTCATTATCTCTAGCTGCTTTATCCTGTACTACAGGGTCGCAGGCAAGCTGGAGCCTATCCCAGCTGACTACGGGCGAAAGGCGGGGTACACCCTGGACAAGTCGCCAGGTCATCACAGGGCCGACTCATAGACACAGACAACCATTCACACTCGCGGTCAATTTAGAGTCACCAGTTAACCTAACCTGCATGTCTTTGGACTGTGGGGGAAACCGGAGCACCCGGAGGAAACCCACGCGGACACGGGGAGAACATGCAAACTCCGCACAGAAAGGCCCTCGTCGGCCACGGGGCTCGAACCCGGACCTTCTTGCTGTGAGGCGACAGCGCTAACCACTACACCACCGTGCCACCCCCTTTAAAGATTATGATTAATAAAAAATATGAGTGTTCAGATGCATTTCAGTAATGATGACGACTCATGATACTTGAAAAATATTTGACCGATACACAATACGTATCCTGAGATACAACTCAGAAAAGTACGTCATGGAATTTTATCATGCTAAATTATCACAATATTGGTATTTTACCATCATATTGCCAGTAATACTGCTAGAGACATCGTTTGTGTTCATATCACAAACCATAGAATATTAAAACAGCTTTGTTATGGAAAGGAAATCACAATTTAACAATAATCATTATTGTTGCAATTGTTTGTTAGCTCAATTTTACATTTCTTCGGCTACCCGAGATCTAACTTGTTTTCAAATGACACCAACACCCTGAATCACAAGGGCACATTCTTACAGTATTTACACTGTCTTATTTACACAGGTAATAAACCTGTGTGACAGTACAGCATAATAAATCTAAATAATCATATTGTTTGCCAACATGGTCAGCTAAAACAAACACACGCACGCACCTCAGCCTCAGAATCCTTCAGTTTCTGTTTCTTCTCTTTGACTTTCATCTCAAACACCTGCTCCATTTCACCCTCCATCTTCTTCATCTTCATTACATGCTCCCTCCGCTCCTCCTCCATCTGGGCCAATGGGCTCCTGAAACACACGTACGCCCACCTTTAGCAACCACGAGGAATCGTTAGCGGAGACATTTGCATTTATACCTGCAATGTGTTGTTCATGAAGGAGTTGACTCATATTTATATACTTTTTTTTGTGTAGAAGTAAACAATGCTGTTAGTCTGCCTCTGTAACATGATTAAAATGGAGTAAGACAGGGAGCACTGCTGTTTGTTGAAGATGATAATACAATAAGTAGAAATCAATCTTCTTAATAAAAGCACAGCCACGAAAAGAACAAATTTAATCTAGGAATTCTTACTTATGGCTTTCTGGGTTTATAAGTATTTATATATATGGTCTGGTTTAGTTGAGTCTGAGCTGACGAAAGAGTCAAATGAGCCGACTTGCTGAATAAAGCTGAATTTTCCATCTTAACTCAGAAACTAAAACACTGAACAAGGGGCGTGTGAGGGAATGTTTTTAATAGCCCATGCCACTGCTCATGGAATTATGACCAATCCCACCAGCTCCTGCAGAAAATTTGACTGATCCCGCCTGCTCCTGAAGACACTCAACCAATCCCGCCTGCTCTTGCCGAAATCTTGACTAGTTCTGCTGTATGTAGATTCTGCCGCCATACTATTTGACCAATCCCGCCCGCTCTCAAATCCACTGTTAACCACCAATCCCACCTGCTCCTGAAGACACTCTTAACCAATCCCGCCTGCTCTTGCCGAAATCTTGACTAGTTCTGCTGTATGTAGATTCTGCCGCCATAGTATTTGATCATTCCCACCTGTTCCTGTAGAAACTTTGACCAATCCCGCCTGCTCCTGAAGACACTCTTAAAGGTGGGGTATGAGATTTTTTTCAGGAGTATTTTTTACCATATTGCTTGAAAAGCTCCTCACACCCATGTTGCAAGCAGTACAATAGAAGGTTTGACCCAAAAACGAAATATTTTAATCCAGTCTACAGTGTAAAATAAAGGAAAAACGCCATCCAATCATATTGAGGTACCATCTCAAAATGATTGGATACTGGCACGTCAATCAGACTGAAGCCCGCGAGCAGCCCGTCCCTTCTGTGTGTGTGTGTGTGTGTGTGTGTGTGAGAGAGAGAGCGAGCAGCCCCTCCCCCACCCGTGCGCTGAGCAGAGAAAAAAGGGCAGCTTTCCCTCAGAGCGCTCCCTCCAAACAACGGGGATTTACACGAAAACGGAAGGAGATATTCACAAAATTTCTTTCACAGTGAGTGCCACAAGGCTCTCCTGAACACACTGATGTAATTTTTTTGTCTGTAGTGTAAAAAATGAGGTCACTAGAGTGAGTTAAAAACGAGTGACTTTTCTGATTTTGCAGTCACAGCGTAGCCACGTTTATAGGGGTGGAGACGCGGGGGGTGGGAGCATGGCGAGGGCGGGCGTGTTTCTTTTCAAAATATGGCTTGCGGGAACCGTTACTCCAAAATCTCGTACCCCACCTTTAACCAATCCTGCCTGCTCTTGCCGAAATTCTGACCAATTCTGCCATACTGTTTGATCAATCCCACCTGTCCCTGTCGAAACTTTGACCTATCCCGCCAGCTCTCAGACACTCTTTACCAATCCCACTTGCTCCTGTAGGTTTGACTTATCCCATCAACTCCCAAAGATGCTCCCTAATCCCACCTGACGCTGAAGACTCCCGCAGAAATTTTCACCAATCCCGCCCACTCCCACAGTTATTACTGTTCACACCTACCCAGGATATTTTTAACAAACAGAACTAACTAATTCTATTTAAACATTTAAAACAAGTGACTGACCAGGATGAAACAGCTGCTGAAGATGAATGAATGACTGAATAAGCATCTTCCTTAAGAGAAAAGGTTTGAAATGGATCTGGTAGCCAGATATTACAATATTACACTAAAATCTGTATTGCAGAATCGCTTATATACAGACATATCCTGTACTCTACAGACAGATATTGAGCCAGAAGTGTGCGATGTGCTGTGATGTGTTGTGTTTTATGAGCATCAGAGACATGGTGCTGGATGTCATACTTGGTCAGCTGGCCTTTGCTCTTGCTGGCGTCTACTCCATTGCAGGTGACGGCAGCCAGCTTCTTACTGCGGTAGTTCTCATAGTGCACGTTGTTAGTTACGTCCTTCAGGTCCTGCATGTGGGTCCTGAGAAGGAAGAAAAGTTTGGGCTTTCAGTACGTTCATGCAATTTTCTGAACATCTTGCATATTCCATATACCCAGGTACATTTTGCAGCTACTTGTCAGGTTGTTGCAGGAGACAGTAAAGAACATGCAGTACATTTTTAATAGGAGTCTTTACAAAAATAAATGGTCTAATGTTCAACATAGAAACCGTGAAATTGTTCCAAATGGCTGACATTTTTACTTTTATTCAGGATTTGGATGAAACCAAAAGTATTGTTTCTTGACAACTTTTGGCCAAAAAAAAAATGTTGGCGGCCAAATATTTGGTGTATTCCTTATAAGTATAAGCTACGTTTAATGTTACAGTTGAACACACGTGGATTTTATTTCAAATTAATTAACTAAAAAAAAAAAAAGTCCATTTACCGTGACAGGAAATGAGGATGCCGTATCAGTGCATCTTTCAAGGAATAAAATTGAATCGAGACTAAAATACCAGCCAAAATATTACTAATGTGAGATAAAATAAGGGGAGGGGACAACAGCGCAACTGCCAATTGTATTCTCATTGGCTCATCTGCTGGCTTTATTGAGGGAGAAAAAAAGACGACTGCTCTTTTGGTGTATTTTTGTGTACACCGATCTTAAAACGTGGAGTTCTTATGCAAAATGTGTGAAGACCCGTGTCGAATTCCCGAAGCATCTTTATTTCTGCGTGTCTCTCACCTGATGAGCATGTTTCGTAGGACAGTAAAGTCACAGTGCTCGCCGTTCTCCACTAAAACAGCAACAGAAACACATGCTGGAGTTAGCTTAGCATCACTAACTGAATTAAAATGCACAACTTTATACCTTGTACTTTAAAAAGGCAACGTTTGACCTGTATAATTGATCACATTGAATTGCATCAAAACAGCTCTAAACATATTGTAACATATTGAATTATTGGATAAATTTGATCGATTATTCATTGCGTTGCTTATCTCGTATCATGTGCATTGTATGGGCTTGGAAAGAGAGATACACACACAACTTTTCAGTTTTCATGGAACACAATTTGCTAAGACAAAAAGGACAATGTGAGTGTAAGAGTTCTACAAGATGGAGCTGGAAGTTTTTTAGGATATAAACTGAATGGAACCAGTGTTGATATGGGACACAAACCAAATGGGAGATTATAAACTGAACTGCTTAATAGACAGAAATATGTCCGACATTTCCACTACGGACACTTCAGCTTTTCAAAGGTTGCACAGTGAAAAAGGATGATTAGCTTTGACAACAGACAGCACATGAAATAAATGGAGACAGAAGTCGTCCTGTTGAAGTGGTTAGCAAGTAAAACAAACTGACAAACCCAGACGTTTACAGATTAAACACTGAAGCAGCTGTGCACAGAAAGATGAGGTCACATGGTTATACGAGCAAACACGCACACCAACGGCTCTTTAGCACCTTTAATGGAAAAGCAAACCATGTAAATGAAAGACCTGGTGATTTCAGTTATGAGTTCCAGAAAAGACTGGAGACACTGTTTCCTTCATGAGGCTGTGGGTTTGAGCCATGAATCATATTTCCATTCATTTAAAAAACCAAAATGCCAGTGGCGGTGTCTTTTCATGAAATAAGGTAAAATCGAATATTCTAAAGAAGAGCAACAGGATGATGTCATCAAAAGAATTAATCATCGTTAAATTCACAATGATAAAGTCAGTTACATAACCAAAAGAGGAGTGTGTATCGGCCCGTAAGAGCACTGTGATTAAAGCTATTTTCTTTCCTACATAATTACGTTTTAGTATTTGAATTAGTAAGTTTAACTTCTTGGTGTGGTTTGTTTGGGCAGATGTTAATACCCAAGTCACATTCGAGTACGGAACAAAAGAACCAGTCTGAGCGCGCTTGTAAGAGGTAGGGAGGTCATGTTCCACATCCAAGTTCAACCCATGTTCAGTTTAAGCTAGATTTGACCCTACTGCAGGAAGTAACTGAGGAATAAAAGACTTTTCCAAACAGAATTTCAATCTTGTTCCCTTCTCATAAGCCGTTTCTGGTCTGCTTAACTTAGTGCAATATGAAACCGAGCTGAACGCCTAGAAAAAGCCATGGCCTAATGGTTTGAGAAGCAGCTTTGGGACTAAAAGTTTGTCAGTTCGATTCCCTGGACCAGTAGGAATAGCTGAAGTGCCCTTGAGCATGGTACCTAACCCCCAACTGCTCTCCAAGCTGCTCTGGGTATGTTGTATGTCGCTCTGGATAAGAGCATCTGCTAAATGGCTGCAATGTAAAACAAACTGAAAGTTTCAGATTTTATTCTGGACTGGGACTAATCCTGCATTCAGTTTCATTCGGAATTATATAATTTTCAACTTGCATGCATGCACGGGAGCAATAAAGTGGGGGAAAAGAACCATAGATGTCTCCATGTTCATCTGTAGTTATCAACAATCTAGCAAACGAACTGATGTGTTCACGTATATTCACCTCCTCAAAAGAGACAACTGTATAGTGGTGCTTGAAAGTTTGTGAACCCTTTATAATTTTCTATATTTCTGCATAAATATGACCTAAAACAACATCAGACTTTCACACAAGTCCTAAAAGTAGATAAAGAGAACCCAGTTAAACAAATGAGACAAAAATATTATACTTGGTCATTTATTTATTGAGGAAAATGATCCAATATTACATATCTGCGAGTGGCAAAAGTATGTGAACCTCTAGGATTAGCAGTTAATTTGAAGGTGAAATTAGAGTCAGGTGTTTTCAATCAATGGGATGACAATCAGGTGTGAGTGGGCACCCTGTTTTATTTAAAGAACAGGGATCTATCAAAGTCTGATCTTCACAACACGTGTGTGTGTGTGGAAGTGCATCATGGCACGAACAAAGGAGATTTCTGAGGACCTCAGAAAAAGCGTTGTTGATGCTCATCAGGCTGGAAAAGGTTACAAAACCATCTCTAAAGAGTTTGGACTCCACCAATCCACAGTCAGACAGATTGTGTACAAATGGAGGAAATTCAAGACCATTGTTACCCTCCCCAGGAGTGGTCGACCAACAAAGATCACTCCAAGAGCAAGGTGTGTAATAGTCGGCGAGGTCACAAAGGACCCCAGGGTAACTTCTAAGCAAGTGAAGGCCTCTCTCACATTGGCTAATGTTCATGTTCATGAGTCCACCATCAGGAGAACACTGAACAACAATGGTGTGCATGGCAGGGTTGCAAGGAGAAAGCCACTGCTCTCCAAAAAGAACATTGCTGCTCATCTGCAGTTTGCTAAAGATCACATGGACAAGCCAGAAGGAAAAAATGTTATTGGAAAATTATTATTTTTGTTATTATTTTGTTATTATAATTATTATTATAATTGTTATTTTCCAAGCTATTGGAAAAATGTTTTGTGGACGGATGAGACCAAAATAGAACTTTTTGGTTTAAATGAGAAGCGTTATGTTTGGAGAAAGGAAAAAACACTGCATTCCAGCATAAGAACCTTATCCCATCTGTGAAACGTGGTGGTGGTAGCATCATGGTTTGGGCCTGTTTTGCTGCATCTGGGCCAGGACGGCTTGCCATCATTGATGGAACAATGAATTCTGAATTATACCAGCGAATTCTAAAGGAAAATGTCAGGACAACTGTCCGTGAACTGAATCTCAAGAGAAGGTGGGTCATGCAGCAAGAAGAAGAAGAAAAGAAGAAACCTTTATTCGTCACATGCACACTTCAAGCACAGTGAAATTCATCTTCTGCATTTAACCCATCTGAAGCAGTGAACACACACACACTCACTCAGAGCAGTGGGCAGCCACACCAGAGCGCCCGGGGTGCAGTCAGGGGTTCAGTACCTTGCTCAAGGGCACCTCAGCCCAAGGCCGCCCCACGTCAACCTAACTGCATGTCTTTGGATTGTGGGGGAAACCGGAGCACCCGGAGGAAACCCACGCAGACACGGGGAGAACATACAAACTCCACACAGAAAGGCCCTCGCCAGCCACTGGGTTCGAACCCAGAACTTTCATGCTGTGAGGCGACCGTGCTAACCACTACACCACCGTGCCGCCCAACGACCAAGACAAGGACCCTAAGCACACAAGTCGTTCTACCAAAGAATGTCTAAAGAAGAATAATGTTTTGGAATGGCCAAGTCAAAGTCCTGACCTTAATCCAATTGAAATGTTGTGGAAGGACCTGAAGTGAGCAGTTCTTATGAGGAAACCCACCAACATCCCAGAGTTGAAGCTGTTCTGTACGGAGGAATGGGCTAAAATTCCTCCAAGCCGGTGTGCAGGACTGATCAACAGTTACCGCAAACGTTTAGTTGCAGTTATTGCTGTACAAGGGGGTCACACCAGATACCGAAAGCAAAGGTTCACATACCTTTGCCACTCACAGATATGTAATATTGGGTCATTTTCCTCAATAAATAAATGACCAAGTATAATATTTTTGTCTCATTTGTTTAACTGGGTTCTCTTTATCTACTTTTCGGACTTGTGTGAAAATCTGACGATGTTTTAGGTCATATTTATGCAGAAATATAGAATATTTGAAAGGGTTCACAAACTTTCAAGCCCCACTGTATGGTCAGTGTTATTAGCTTTATAACAGTGTTATTGATCTACTTCGTTTACGTTTTATGCTCTGAGCAGCCATGTTGATTTGACATCACTTGCTGAACTCAGGGTTGAACAGACCATCCTGAGTTTCTGAGTAGGAACTCAAAGATGAGAGGAAACATTTCCTTTGTTGCTGTTTTTTCCTAGTCGGAGGTCGGGAAAGTCTGAAGGTGATGATATATGGGGCAACTTTTTGAGCAATGTTGCCAGTAATGGGCAACCAGGTGAGACACAAGGCAATTAATTAGGACAACAGACAACAACCAATCAGATAAGAGCAAATCTATTGCCAGGGAGACAGACACCGCAAAGATGGACAGACACATTTGCAACTGTCACTTTTGTCTTGGCTTCAGCCTTTATTTTGCTCAAGTAAATATTGCTTCTGGAACAAAACTGAATAGATACTCTGTATGTGAATTAGATCAGATAATAAGTTAGACAATCTCTATTACAACTCGTGCAAAAAAAAAAAAAAGAGCTATCCATCACTTAACTTGATGCAAGAGAGCTAACATTGTCCCTACATAGCTAGTGATAACTTTCAGCTAACTATGGTAGCAAAAACCACTGCTAGCTAGCTAAATCCCATTCAGTCTCTGTGGAGCAATGGTTAGCTAACAGCAGTTTACACTTAACTGAAAAAAAAAATCGATGTCTTAACTACAACCTGAGCACATAAGAGATGTCTTGGTTTTCGAAGCATTTGATGAGGTAAATTAAACACTTTGGGTTTACACATAACAACTTACTGACAAAGAGATACAAGTTATCCCTCTTTTTCTTCGCTCCACTGCCGGAGACACCGCCATCTTTGTTGAAAATTTCAGAAGCTTTCAGGTGGTCATGTGATTTGCTGCTAGCACTCTGATTGGATGATCTTAAAAAGTTGCCCAAAATGATCAAAATCGTTCAGATAGAAATGACGTTGCCCAATCTCACTGGGAAAGTGTCGAAGTGCAATTGCACCGCAACATTGCTCAAAAAGTTGCCCCATGTATCATCACCGTTAGATTCAATTTCTTAGCTAATTAACTTGCAGAAGAGAGTAAAGAAAAAAAAAAAAACAGCTCACAAAAGTTATGTAGGTATTTGAACGCAATCAAGTTTTGCTGGTTTGAAAAACATACTGCACAAAATATACTAACTGCATGAAATAGCAGAGCCTCCTGTGCTAAAGTCTATAGTGATATCATTCAATTGCTTGGGATCATTAAAAAATTAAAGTTGAAATTACGAAAATATATTTCTTCCCCGAACTAATTTTTCATTATTTCCATGATGAAAACCCCATTACAGGTACATACTGTACAGCTTCTTAACACTTTATAATGATAATCTTATTTAATATGCTCCAGCGTCTATGTGGAACAAGCAATGTCTTACCCATGAAGAGGAACCGACGCCCCAGGTGTCAATCATCCACCACAACCACCTACCTGTGTCCGAGCATCTGGAGGGGGCAGGGTTTTGGAGCTCAAAGTCTGTCCTGCAGCAAAACCTGCGACCCTGATTGACTACTAAGTCTAAGAATGACGGGTGGGAGGCGGGGTTACATGGCGTGGTGATGACAAGCAGAGGGGGGGAGGGGGAGGGGAGAGACCCAGGCTGACTGATGGAGGAGGGGTCAAAGAGCCAAGAGGGATTATGGGATTTGTATTTCTACTAAGAGGGGTCACAGGGAAAACAAATGCTTTTTAAACCATCAGTTCTGTTGGGGTCAGAGGGGAAAAAATAATCGACAAGTGGAACTAAAAATCTATTTTGCAACATAAGTCATAAGGATTAAACTGTAAGCCACAGAGGCCTATTTTTGCACAGACGCAAGTGTAACTCGGTGGACCCAATTTTGTTGGATCTGGTTTTCATCTAGTTCTGCTTTTATGAACATTGATGTGAGTTGAGCAGCATGACAGCACTTTGAAATTGGTGGGCACAGTTGTATTTTAAACCCTATTTTAAAAAAATATATAAAAATGCAATAATTTTAATACATATTAGGGCCTTCTCAGTATAGATGCAATATCGAGAACGGTATTTCCCTAACCAGCATATTTGGTTTTGTGGATTTACGAAGTAGGCTACCATTTAAATAAAACTGACAAATAGCACAATTATGGCTAAGCCGAATCAGACAGTTGCTGCAAGATACAAGTAGCAGCAATAAGCAAGGGACATTATATATTTAAGAGAATCAATAAAAAGTGTATTACACCAATAACACATACATTTTATTTCGATTCGTTTGACTGACGCCTTTACACTCTCATGTTCAGATGAGGCAGAATAAAATCAAGGCTTATACTGTAGCTGAGAAGTCGAGGACTAAACGGCTTAACTGTGGATCTCTGGCATTCCGGGGATTTGAGCTCATTTTTCCAGCCACTAACACAGAACCTTTACCACTGAGTTTCTGCTGCTTAATCATGTATGGAAAAAAAATCCCGTCTCTTTAAATTCCTGCATGGTTGTTCTGATATGATGCTATAATTAAGCCTGGGATCAGTTACGGCTCTCTGTGCTTTGGGAGATTATGACAGCACATCAGTATTTTTATATCATTAACATTTCTTCAGAAACAAGTAGCTGAATTTACGTTTTATCCTGGTTATGGTTCGCAGTGGAAGACCTGGATGCAAGTACCCTTGGATGGGACGCCAGGACATCATGGACACAAACATTGACACCCAGGAGGAAATTTAGCGCAGCTGAGTCAATGTTTTGGACTGTGGACGGAAACCGAAGAACCCTGAGGAACCCGACATGGACATAGGGAGAATGCCACACAGACAGTGACATGAACCACTTAAGAACCACGGACCACCATACCTGGACTTTTTTTTTTTTCTTAGCACACCTAATTAATGTGTTACATACACTATATATTATTAACATATTAAGAGTAAAATATTTTCCTCACATCACCCATCCTGTTAAACATAACTAAGTGTTACTGCATATTGTGACCCCACCTTTAAATGGATCCTTATGAGCCAAAAAAAATTGAGGGTTGGAACCAAATGATGGGATGCATGCACTTCTGGAATACAGGTTTTCTTTGAGTACATGGGAAATAATTAGGAACCTATAAACATGAGTTAGAGAATGATGTTGCTCTGTTTCTACCAGCCAGTGTTTATAGGTTTCTCCAGGATGCTTGGTAGAGCACGACCTTAAACCATGAGGACAGTCAGAGCAACATAAAAGGGTGAACGAGAAGGCAGGGAGGGCTTAGGGGACGTAGGCGAGGGGAGGTAGCATAAACATGAGAAATGATGTTTACCAAAAATGCCCTCTGTCAGTCATGGAAAAGAACAGACAGAAAGAAAAAAAGAGAAAAAAAGAAAGAACGAGACGTGAACGATCAAGGAAAGGAAGAAAGGGGAAAAAAAGAAACACTCACCACTACACTTAAGTACGATTCAAACATAAAAAAAACCCAACAAAAATATTTGGTAAAATAGGAAATTTGTAGAGAAAGAAAGCAAATATGTGGGGGGGGGGGGGGGGGGGGGGGGGAGAGAGATAAACCACAACAATCAACATGACACCAAAGTATTTTGTGGTGTGTGTGATGCAACAGGGGTTGATGCAACAGGGACTGTTCCTTTGATATAACTGAACAAGAACAATACCCAGCATGCACCTGTCCCTCCCTTCCAAGAGTCCCTCTCTTGGGACTCTGATTGAAGAGGAATGGAGATCACATACTTGGATAATTGTGCATACACTCGTGCTCCATTCTGTAAAAGTGGTGCAGTCCTGATACCATTCATATAAGTCACGATGGGGTGGGACGTACCTTCTGCCACACCCCAGGGGTACTGACGCCCTCGGACCTTCCTGCCGTTCACTTCCACCACTACGTTGCTACCCACAACAGCCAGAGGCATCCGCTCCTTCAGTGCCAACAAAGATCAACAAACACATCATCATCTGTTCTACAAGTATCGATTGCTTCTACAAGCTGTTGGAGGAATCAATCATGACAAAATAAAACAAATGCATCTTCTACAGCTATCAGACTGAATGGTGAATAACCTCAAGAACAAACGTCTAAATGGTTCTCATTATACATTATAGATATATAATTCTATCCACATTCACTGGATATGAGCAATCGCACGCTCTGACTGGCTGCTCTACTACTAGGCTATCAGCTCATATACCGTGAGTAGAGAAAAACAAAATGGCGGAGCATGTTGCTGAACCAACCGAGGATGAAATAAAAACTCTACTCAAAAACAAAACCGACAAAAATACAAAAGGCAGCAAAATATGGAATAAAATATTTGATGGTAAGAACGTATCTTTGTCAAGAATTATCATGATCATCGCATTTTTCTCAAATTGCTCCTGTCATTTCACCAGTTTGTTGATATCCTAAGCGGAAATGATTTTGTCAGACATTTTGTGTAAAGTTTATATTTATCGAATTTGCAAAAAATAAAAATGCTCCGTTTCTCAAAATCCAGCGAATGTGGATAGAACAAAACAGTTATTCCACTCAATCTCGTCGTACATGGATTATAGAGAACTCGGTGCTACGTGCCTCGTCGTCCATCAGCTCATGTACGACTCAATTTCATGGAATAAATTAAGTATTATGTAACGTTATGTTTTAGATGTACATCCCCTTTGTTTTGTTGGCTGAACCTCTGAGCTACTGTATGCTTAAAGTAACTCATAGAGCACAGGAAACAAACAGCGACTCCAAAGTACTCCGTGAAAAGTCCAAAAAAAAGACCAAGGTTCCGTTCACACCTGGGATTTACACACGTCCTGGGTGACTGGATTACAAGTGGTGCAGGTGAGAATGGAATCAAATGTATCTGATGTGAAGACCGACGTACAACCCCAATTCCAAAAATGTTGGGACACCGTATAAAACAAAAACAGAATGTGAAGACTTGCAAATAATGGAAACCCTAGATTTCATTGAAAATAATACAAAAACAACATATCAAATGTTGAAACTGAGAAATGTTATTGTTTTTTGGAAAATATATGCTCATTTTGAATTTGATGTCAACAACATGTTTCAGAAAAGTTGGGACAGGGGCAACAAAAGACTGAAAAAAGTTGTGTAATGCTGAAAAAAAAAATTGGTTAATTGGCAACAGGTCAGTAACATGACTGGGTATAAAAAGAGCATCCCAGAGAGGTGGAGTCTCTCAGAAGTAAAGATGGGGCGGGGTTCACCGCTCTGTGAAAGACTGCATGGGAAAACAGTGCAACAATTTCAGAATAATGTTCCTCAATGTAAAATGACAAAGAATTTGGGGATCACATCATCTATGGTCCATAATATCATTAAAAGATTCAGAGAATCTGGAGAAATCTCTGTATGCAAGAGACAAGGCTGAAAACTGACGGATGCCTGTGATCTTCAGGCCCTCAGGAGACACTGCAGTAAAAGCAGACACATATCTGTAGTGGAAATCACTGTTTGGGCTCAGGAACACTTCAGAAAACCATCATCTGTGAAAACAGTTCATTACTGCATCCACAAATGCAAGTTAAAACCAGATATAAACAATATCCAGAAACACCGCCACCTTCTCTGGGCCCAAGCTCTTTTACGATGGACTGAGGCGAAGTGGAAAATTGCCCCGAGGTCTGACGAATCAAAAGTAGAAATTCTTTCTAAAAATCATGGACACCACGTCCTCCAGGCTAAAGAGGAGAGGGACCAACCGGCTTGCTATCAGTGCACAGTTCAAAAGCCAGCATCTGTGATGGTATGAGGGAGCATTAGTGCACATGACATGGGTAGGTTGTACATCTGGGAAGGCATCATTAACGCTGAATGATATTTACAAGTTTCAGAGCAATATGCTGCCATCCAGACAAAAATCTTTTTCAGTGAAGGCCTTCCTTCTTTCAGCAAGACAAACCGCTTCCTGACAATGTTAAAACTGCATGGCTTCGTAGGAAAAGAGTCCGGGTGCTAAACTGGTCTGCCTGTAGTCTAGACCTGTCTTCCATTTAAAACATTTGGTGCAGTATGAAGTGCAAAATATGACAAAGGAGGCCCCGAACTGTTGAGCAACTGAAATTGTATACCAGGCAAGAATGGGACAACACTTCTCTTTCAAAGCTACAGCAATTGGTCTCCTCAGTTCCCAAATGTTTACAGTGTGTTGTTAAAAGTAGAGGTGATGCAACACAGTGGTAAACATGCCCCTGTCCCAGCTTTTTTGAAACGTGTTGCTGACATCAAATTCAAAATGAGCATATATTTTTCAAAACAATACAATTTCTCAGTTTCAACATTTGTTGTCTTTGTACTATTTTCAATGAACTATTGAGTTTCCATGATTCGCAAATTATCGCATTCTGTTTTTATTTACAGTTTACACAGCATCCCAACTTTCTTGGAATTGGGGTTGTAATAAATGTGGGGTTTTTTTTGCAGTCCGGTTTCCATCAAATCCTGTGCTCTGATTGACTGGCGAGCGGGTCCTTATCCTATGGTATGGACCCCAGTTACGGACCTCTGGCGACTCACTTGTTCACAACAACAACAACAAACATAGTAGCAATTTTTGTCAACATTTATCTTTCTTACAAGATTTATTTATAAGATTTTTATCAAAAATCTTATAAATTTTTGCCAGCATTTCTCAGGAGAATAGCATTAATTTTACAGCATGGATAGCGATAACAGTGTTCACAGCGAAAGCGAGTTTTACTACCCTGATGAAGACGAAACAAAAGAAAACATTTCAGGAGAAAGCTAAAAACCTGTAACTTGCTAACGCTGAGCAAAAACATTGCTGAATCCTGAATGACTCAATTTTGTATAAATAGGGGACTACATAGGCGGCAAAATGTAGTTTTTTTTTCCTGCCATGGAAGTGCACTTGTATACCAAGGAGGAAGCCATTTACATTACAGCCGTGAATGAGGATTCAAAATGGCAGCTTGGCTCGGCTTTGCCTTTCAGGCAGTCTCGTTTTCTGTTAGAATTTGGTAAAGAAAAAAATAAATATATTATTTACCAGCTTAAGGTCGGTCCGTATGGTGAAATACCGTGACCTCGGCCTTGAATACTGATCTCGGCCCAGAGGGCCTCGCTCAGTACTTTCAAGACCTCGGTCACGGTATTTCACCATACGGACCTCCCAGCTAGTAAATAACATATGTATCAGCCTAATTTCTGGCTCAACAGCCAGAAATGTGCAAATATTTTATATAATATTTAATGCATTTTATATGTCTAATACTCTGACATCAGTGTATATGGAGTGATCTCTACCTTGATCTTGCGGATGAGTTTACTGTCCTCGTCTTCCTCTGTGTCTGGAAACTCGTAAATCTTAATTTTGTGCTCTTGAATCTCCTTCATGATCTAGAAGAGAGGAGAAACAGAAATGTTTAGATGATAAAACACGGAGACAGCTTAGTCAGTAAGGAATGCACCATATGCACAGACACACACCTGTTTCTTGAATTGCTGGCACTCCTCCGGTGTAAGCGTGTCGGCCTTCGCGATGAGCGGTATGACGTTGACTTTGTCATGTAGACGCTTCATGAACTCGATATCCAGTGGCTTTAAGCTACATTTTAACAGATAAAGGTAAGTTTTACGAGCTATCAGTTTGGTATTAAAATACAATTCTCTGTGTATTAGGTATAGATTCAGTCCAATATATTATAAACATGAACGGTGATGTGTACACACACACACACTTTCTTTAGCCTTTTTTCTAGACGCAGTCACACCACAGTTGAAGAGTTAAACGCCTGGCTCACATCGCTGTGTTTTTTCCTCGCTACAGACAAAGACCCTGTTCTTCTGCATGGACTGTGTGTGTGTATATATATGTGTGCGAGTGTGTGAGACAGAGAGCAACTGAGGGCCAGTTTATTCATTTCGAGAATGTCAAGCATCAGAGAGTTTATAGGACATGGAAGTATCTGTGGTGCATGGGGTCACAGCAAAACTAGCCTTTATGGGAAAACTGTACAGCTGTTTGGAAAAGTGTTTTTTTCTGTGGAATGTGCTAAATAGATTCATGATGGCGATGCGGCTGAGAGTTATTAGCTCTTCCATAGTGTTTAAAAATGATGTTTAAATAGCAGAGAGAGAGAGGGGATTTGTACAACATCCACTGTGCCTTTGACCTAAATGGCTCCCCATACTCTACACACCTTGTCTGACCTTTTTCATTTACCATGAAATGTGTGCGAGCAGGACGATGGCAAAGTGGTTAACACTTCGCCACCGTGCCAGCAAGCAGGCACCGGGCTGTTCCGTATAGAGTTTTTTTTTTTGTTCTCCTCATGCATGTGTGGGTTTCCTCCGGGTCCTCTGGTTTTCTCCCAAAGCCCAAAGACGAGTGCATTAGGTCAACTGGCTACTCCAAATTGCCCATGTGAGTGTGAATGGTTGTTTGTTTCTGTGTTAGCCCTGTGATAGATTGATGATGTGCCCAGGGTTAACCCCACCTCTCGCCGAATGTATAACAAAATCAGAAAGAGGTGCTAAATTTGAGGATTTTGCTTTTCACTGACTGACAGACACAAAGGCTCCAACCCCTGCGTTCAATAAAGTATCTGTACACTTTTCTTTTAATATACAGTCCTGTGCAAAAGTCTTAGGCACATGTAAAGAAATTCTGTAGACCAAAAATGGCTTAAAAATAACGAAATGAAAGGTTTCAACATTAAAAAAAAAAAAACTAGACGCCAACGGCATCGGTGGGGATGCCTCCGCCTGGTAGACTACACACCTTATTAAGTTGTGACCTCAAAGTAACCTTGACCTTTGGCCTTCATATTCTTATCATTTCGTCTTTGTCCCCAGGTGCACAAATGCTGAAAGTGTGGTGAAATTCCTTTTAGTAGCCTTTGAGATGTTGTGTTCACAAGGGTTTTGAACAGACATTTGACCTCACAGTGATCTTTACCTTTGCCCTTTTGATCTCAAAATCTAATCAGTTCATCTTTGTCTCCAAATGCACAAATGGTGAAAGTTTGGTGAAATTCCTTTCATTAGTCTTTGAGATATGGTGTTCACAAGGTTTGGGGATGGACATTTGACCTCACAGTGACCTTAACCTTCGACCTTTTGATCTCAAAATCCAATCAGTTCATCGTTGTCCCAAAGCGCACAAATGGTGAAAGTTTGGTGAAATTCCTTTCATTAGCCTTTGAGATATCGTGTTCACAAGGTTTCGGGATGGACAACCCGAAAACATAACGCCTCCTGCACCTTAAGGTGGCGGAGGCATAAAAATACTATAAACGGTAATCAGTAAGCCATAATAAATGAAGCAAAGTCAATATTTGGTGTCAGATGACCCTTTGCTTAAAAAAAAAAAATATATATTATATATATATATATTAGTAGTCTCAGGTACAGTGAAAGAAAGAAGGCACAACTTTATTCATCACAAACTTGCGAAATTTCCTCTCTGCATTTAACCCATCCGAAGCAGTGAACACACACATGCACACACACGTGAGCAATGAGCACAAACACATACCCAGAGTAGTGAGCAGCCATGCTAACAGCGCCAGGGGAGCAGTTGGGAGTTCGGTGCCTCGCTCAAGGGCACCTCAGCCCAAGGCCGTCCCATATTAACCTAACCACATGTCTTTGGACTGTGGGGGAAACCAGAGCACCCGGAGGAAACCCACATGGACACAGGGAGAACATGCAAACTCCGCACAGAAAGGCCCTCGTCAGCCGCTGGGCTCGAACCCAGAACCTTCTTGCTGTGAGGCGACAGCACTAACCACTACACCACCATTCAACTTTGAGTGGAGTTTTATGTGGAAATGAGCTGTAGGTTTTCCTGAGCATCTTACAGAACCAGCCACAGTTCTTCTGGACACCCTGACTGTCACACTCACGTCTTCATTTTGCACCAAAACCCAGCAGCCTTCATTATGTTTTCTTTTTTTAATCTGAAAAGTGCTCTCTTATGGAATATTCTGCTCAGATACAAACATTTAATTTTGTGCTGGAAAATGACCATTTGGAAACCTAAAATGTTTTGTACTGACAAATGTCATAAAATAGAAATCCATAATAAAGTTTGTATGAAAAAAAAATAGAGGGTCAAAGACTTTTGCACAGTACTGTAAAAATCTCAGGTGGAAAAGTTGCAGGAAAAGAAAATGAAAACTAACAAAATGTTTCACTGAGTGTGAACAAAATCAAAACAAAAGCATGATAAATTATTTAAGTAAAAATGGTGTGTGTGCGCGCGCGCGTGTGTGTGTGTATATATACACACTTCCTGTTGCAAACCAACAATGTCAACATTGGAGCCTGTGCTATACGTGTTTTTGTGATACTGTTTACATGCGTGTTTGCGCTTTTACAAATGGACCAGAGAGCAAGAAAAACTGTTTCTGTTCAGAATGAAAAATAAATTTAATTCTACATTAAAGTGGAGGGGCGGCACGGTGGTGTAGTGGTTAGCGCTGTCGCCTCACAGCAAGAAGGTCCGGGTTCGAGCCCCATGGCCGGCGAGGGCCTTTCTGTGCGGAGTTTGCATGTTCTCCCCGTGTCCGCGTGGGTTTCCTCCGGGTGCTCCGGTTTCCCCCACAGTCCAAAGACATGCAGGTTAGGTTAACTGGTGACTCTAAATTGACCGTAGGTGTGAATGTGAGTGTGAATGGTTGTCTGTGTCTATGTGTCAGCCCTGTGATGACCTGGCGACTTGTCCAGGGTGTACCCCGCCTTTCGCCCGTAGTCAGCTGGGATAGGCTCCAGCTTGCCTGCGACCCTGTAGAACAGGATAAAGCGGCTAGAGATAATGAGATGAGATTAAAGTGGAGGAGCACTACAGGAAAAGACAACACGTGTGGTTGCCAAATATTTGTTATAATAACACGGACTGATACACCGTGACTAGTATGTTGTTATATATAAAGCCCTCAAAGCTTCAGGTCAAACCTATAACACTTTAATTAAAGTGAGAATCTGGAAGAGACAAACAAGAGAATCAATAAAAAGACAAGGCTAGAAACAAAGACAGAAGACGACAAAGATGAGGCGTTCTATGGAATGTGATCACATCTCATCTTCGACAGAGCACGCTCAGTGAGGAGACCATTAGCTAATCCTTTTAGGTCATGGTGCAAAGCAGCTGCATCTCTGTCTCTCACACACACACACACTTTTAGTCCATCTCACATTACTATTTCTTCCCCTGTCCATCCCATCAGCAAAACCATGTTACTTCACTTCTACTTGTTTCAAATACAAAACAAAAGGGTTCCAGATTGATGCTCTGCTGCTTCCTCTGTCCTGCAGGACGGTAACAAAGGTTCATGTTTTGTGACTGCATTACCCACCCATGACCAGAGGGGGCGATGAAGTACAAGCAGCAGTGCACTCGGTTATCTGGCATTTGTCTCCGGTTGACGCGTGATTCGGCATTCAGGAAGTCCTCACATTTACTGTCGATGTAGTTGATCACCGGCTGCCAACTGATGGAGAAAGAAAGAAGAGAGAGAGAAGAAGAAATAAGCAAACAAGTACTGCACAGAGGACATGGCAGAAATTAGGACATAAAAAGGCCTAGTAACATTTTCACAGCACACCATGTGACTTGTTTTTAGAGACACATCCCATAAGTCCACAGTCTTGGGAAAGCTGTGGAGACTCACCAGTTGCTGTTATCCACAGCATCACCAAACCCGGGTGTGTCCACTATGGTGAGTGTGAGCTGCACTCCCCCCTCCTTAATCAGCACTTTGGACTGCTCCACCTGAGGAACCAATCAGATCAAGGAGACAGAACCTCTTACTACATGGCTACAAACACCATCACCATTATAAAACATCATTCCAGGGAAAGAGGCGGGGCCTGGGTGCTTGTCAGCTACCATGAATGTCAGACTCACTAAAGGAGGCGTGGCCTCTGCGTCTGTCCCTCACAGAGAAGGAGGCGTGGCCTCTGCGCTTGTCATTTGCAATAAAGCAGGCATGGCCGTTGTGGGATGTGCCTTCTGTGTCTGCCAGTTAGAGTGAAGGAGGTGTGGCCTCTGTGCTTGTCAGTCTCACTAAAAGAGGTGTGGCTTCTCTACATCAGTCACAGTGAGAAAGGTGTAGGTTTGGTCAGTCACCATAAAGGAGGTGTTGCCACTGTACCCGTTAGTTCCAGTGTAGAAAACGTAAGCTCGGCTCTTGTCGGTCACTGTAAAGGAGGCGTGGCCTCTGTGACATGTGGAGTCTGTGTCTGTCAGGCTTGATGTAGGAGGAAGGGTCTTTGTGCTTGTTATTTACAGTGAAGAAGGCGTGGTCTCTGTGTTCATCAGTTACAGTGAAGAAGGCGTGGTCTCTGTACTTGTTAGCCACAGTAAAATAGGGCGTGGCCTCTGTGAGATGTGAATTCTCTGCCTGTCAGACAATGACTACGTTCAGACTGCACCCTGAAACAACCCATATCCGATTTTTTTGCCCATATGCGACCTGTATCCGATTTGTTATTGACAATCTGAACGACACAGATCCAATTTTTTCATATGCGACCCAGGCCGCTTGGATATGTGGTCCTAAATCCGATGCATATCCGATATTTTCACATGCGACTGCAGTCTGACCGGACAGGTCGCATTCATGCGACCTACACGTCATCAACAAGAGACAAACGTCACTATTCTGCGTTGGCTAATCCCGCCTCTTTGGTGGAAAACAACAACATTTATACAGTTTTCAGAATTTAAATAGACTTTTATAGAATTGATCAAGCTAATGGTGGATTTGGTAGGGACCTGAATGTTGATCTGTTAGCCTGATTAAATAAAACAGTTTCTATAACTGATTTATAACTTAAACCATCCTGTATTACAAGATTATAAGATTGTTCTGGAAATTTCCAGTAATTTGACACCTTCGGTCTCATTAGTCTGCTGCCCACATTAATCAGATTATTGTATGAGTTCCGTCGCCGCCACAAAAACCACATCGCCAGGTCTCGCCTCATCTCCATCGCAAACTGCACTGGTGTTTCTGCACCTTGAGCCAGCGCTGAGAGAAGTTGCAGAATTCAGCTGGCTATAAACAATCTAAATAAATATTTATAAAAATGTAGAAAAAGTTTATTAATATGACGAAATAAATATGTGCAAATTATTAAGCCTGAATTAAGAGTTTGGTAATACAGCGGCCGTATCCCAAATGACTGCCTACTGAAGCTCGAGTGCACTATATAGAGTTTAAAAATCCATTACTTCCTAGTAACATGTAGTGCACTTATATAGAAATTAGAGAGACATTTAGGAGTCAACCCTCGTTACCAGGCTACACGTTTTCATTTCAGTTCAGAAACAAAAACACACACGAGACCTCACACTTTAACACTAACCAGATAATTAAACAAACAAACAACAAAAAAAGAAATCATTAAACATGAAGAGTGCGCTTTTTTTTTGTTTACGTATTACGTAGATGTGCTTATTACGTGTCAATTTGCCCATGTGGGACACTTTTGGGTCGTTTTCCGTTCATATTGGAGATCGCATACAAGTCTCATATAATTGGTAATGTGAACGGCCTAACAAAAAAATCGGATTTCACAACAAATCGGATATGGGTCGTTTCAGGTTGCAGTCTGAACGTAGTGAATGAGGTGTGGCCTTTTTGCCCATCAATTATGTAAAATACAGGAGACAGTGAAGGAGGCGTGGCCTGTGCGCCTGTCATTTTCACTAACGGGGGTGTGGCGTCACATTCGTGACCGCTATCATCAAGTTTGAACTGGTTCCTGAAATCACATCGTGTTGCACTGACTGTATTGAATCAGTGGCTGCTTTAAACATTTTTTTTTTTTAATAAAAATGACATCATTGATCAAGTATTGAGATGCACATCATATCACCTCGGATGCACACACCTGCTATTGTGTGGAAAGAAAAGCAAACATAATCCGATGCCTCATTTCCTAGTTATGCTTCTTTATTCCCTCTATAAAGAACAGGCTTAGTGTTTTCCTGCTCTCACACAACTGCTTAACCCAGAGAGAGTGTTGGATTTGATTCACCTGTCACAGAGGATGTGATCTCATCTTCATCTGGAGCTGGTAAGAAGTTAAATCAAGTCGTATTAGAGTTACACACAAAGTGTGCAGTGCAGGGAAACTAAAGAACTCGCAATGAAGAAATCATTGCACTGGAGCATCATGGGCGCGTTTGGTGTGAAAAACGTGAAAATTGTTGGTCACTATGGTTACGCCAATTAGCAAAAAGAGCTCCAGAGGTCAAATAACACTTCTGAAAGCCACAGCCTTTGAGTATGTGCATGTGTACTGTTGATAACCTGCAGCAGCGAGGTGAGACAGTTATCTCTTGTTCCTCATGACTGAACTGCGGCTACATCATTTCCTGTAGTTATTTTAGCTGCGTTGTTCAACGTGCCTCGGGCTCACAGGCCTCGTTATTTTTGTCTGACCCGCTTGGGGGAAAAAAAAAAAGTCACTGCATCTCTCGCTCAGTCTGCTTCCCTTTTTTCTTCAAACACACACACGCACACACACACACATCACAGTCATCTAATCCACAGAGACAGGGTGACAGCAGAGAGAGAACGAGAGAGAATAAATGACTGTAAATGTGTCCTCTCCTCCCACCCTCATCTATGGTCAGTAGTCGTGTCTGAAAAAGTGAAAGATGACCACAAAAATGTTCAGCCTCCCAACCACTGCCATTCCCATGGCCGCAATGTGGCAAACACACCAGATTGTTTGGGAATAAAAATATACTCGTGTCTGCATGCTGGATAAACACACACACACACACACACACACACACACACACACACACACACACACACACACACACCAAAGTATTTTTGTTTCATAATTTAGAAATAAATACCATCCACAAATTTTGGTTCCCCAAATAAAAAAAAATATTTTTATAACTGTGCTTCTAGCAGATAAACACTCACGCTTATTACTTCTTTGCATCTATAACTCATCTACAACCCCAAATCAGAAAACAGTGGGACGGTCTGGAAAATGCAAATTAAAAAAAAAAAAGAATGCAGTGATTTCGAAATGTACGCCAACTTGTATGTCATTGCAGACAGACTGAACCCAAGATATTTCATGTTTTGTTGGTCAACTTCATTTGATTTGTTAATATATACACCCATTCCTGCGTTTCAGGCCTGAAACACATTCCAAAAAAAAGTTGGGATGGGGGCAATTTAGGGCTAGTAACAAGGTACAACAATTAAATAATGATGCGATTTGAAACAGGTGATGTCAACAGTTGACTGAACATGATTTAGTACAAAATCAGTATCCAGGAAAGGCCTAATCTTTGAGGAGCAAAGATCAGAGGATGATCTCCAGTTTGTCAACAAATGCATGAGAAAATTATTGAAATATGTTTAAAAACAATGTTCCTCAAAAAAAAAAAAAAAAAGATAGGAAGGGATTTGGATATTTGACCCTTAAAAGCTCATAGGCAATGGTTTTAATTTTATGCGCATTTGAAACTTTGTGTGTTAAAAAACCCTCTGTAATTTTCTTCTGGTCCCAAGAAGTATCGTTAATAAGTAATAATTAAAATAAGTTAGCGCGGATCACGGTGAATTTCTGTTCGGCGATTTTCGTGACCACTCCGTGCGTGACGTTATTTAAGTCAAACAAACCGCTTGAGTTGAGTCCACTTCCGTTTACTTACATTGCCGTTCGGCTTGAGTGCAGACGTGCGTTTGGGAATTTCCAAAGAAAAAACATGCCTTGTTGTACAGTGAACTTCCGGTTCAGGAAGAAGTTTTTACCTTTTTCTGAGAGAGGAGAAGAGGTAGAGAGAGTGGATTGGCTTTTTCCGAAAGAGAAGAGGCAGAGCGAGTGGGTTGGCTTTTTCTGGAAGAGGAGATGAGGCGGAGAGAATGGATTGTGCGCGTGAAGCCAGAGGGTTGTTTTTTTTCCCGGAAGACGAGACGAGGCAGAGACAGTGGATTGTGCACGTGAAACAAAATCAAGCAGTCAAAGAAGAAATGGAGCAGCAACGCTCAAGCAAAAAGGAGAAGATTGGACGTAAACATTTTTACTTTTGCTTGCAATTGACAAGTCAAGAATCCTGAGGGATCCTGTATAATCATTGTGGAAATGAGACAAAGGGATATTTCCTCGCTTAGAGTCGGCTATAAATAGTATAATGTCGCGGATGGCAGGCTAATGTGGCCTACCGGCGCACTGTCCAGTAATTGTTCCCTATATCCACTAGGGAGGGCGGTTTAATTATTCTTCAAAAGGGCTCTTATTTAGTATTACGACGAAAGTAAGAATTTATCATAACTACCAGGATAAATCGTTTAGGTGCGAGTCTTGTTGAGGTCCGGCGTCACCGCGATAAGAGTCGGCTGAGTCGCTGTCCGATTCCGAGGCCGCACGGTCAAACCAGTGAACCACATTCACCAATTGCTTCGCAACGGCCATAGGTTCATACATGTATGGTTTCACCTCTCGATATGCAATTTGGAGAGTTCCTACTTCAAAATCGCTCTCGCTTTCAGACATTTTACACAACCTCTCACGACCAAAGTCCGTACACGTGTGCTCGGTTCGCAGGTAAACACAGAACTGCTCCCGGTCTGTTTGGGTTGAATGACATCACGACGACGGTCCCCTGGCGGTGAAAGTGCACATAAGTGAGATGTAAACAAACCTTTGGAAATTGGGCAAAACAGTATATTTTAACCGTTTTATTAAATTTTAGGGTGCAAATTAGATACCAGGAAAATTGAATTTGCTTTTTGGGTCGTTCTTCTAAACAATAAAGTTGATATTCTACGTTTCACCTCTGACCATTGCCCATGACCTTTAATGGTGCAGATCATTATTAAACCATTCAAGGAATCTGGAGGAATTTCGATGTGTAAAAGGGCAAGGGCTCAAGCCTAAGCTGAACACTCGTGATCTCCGAGCCCTCAGGCGGCACTGTATCAAGAACCGTCATTCATCTATAGCTGATAGAACCACATGGGCTCAGGATTACTTTGGCAAACCTTTGTCAAGCTACAATACGGAGTTACATCCACAGACACCAGTTAAAACTTTACTGCGCAAAACTGAAGCCTTATGTTAACGTGTCCAGAAGCACCGTCGACTTTTCTGGGCTCGGAGGCATCTGGGATGGACCATCACACAGTGGAAACGTTTATTGTGGTCAAATGACTCGATATACCAGTTTTGGTTTTTTTTTTTGTAAGAAATGGACGCCGTGTGCTCCAGACCAAAGCCAAAAAGGACCATCCAGACTGTTACCAGGAACAAGACCGAAAGCCAGGGTGTGTCATGGTATGGGGTTGTGTCAGTGCCCTTGGCAAAGATAACTTGTACTTCTGTGATGGAGCGTTAATGCAGAATAGTACACTGAGATTTTGGAGCAACATGTAGGGCTGCCTTGAAGAAGACATCATTTCCAGGGAGATTTCAACAAGACAATGCAAACCACATTCTGCACACATTACAAAGGTGTCGCTGTGGAAGAAAAGGGTTCCTGTCCCTTCTGTCCCCAATAGAGAATGTGTGGAAAATTTAGAAATGAAAAATATGACGAAGACCCTGCATGGGTACACACCTTAAGACCTATTTGCAGGAAGGATGGGACAAAATAACACCTGAAACGCTTTACTTTGGGGGGGGGGTTATCTATAATGCAACCTACAATACATGGTTCCCCCCTGGGTCGGAGACTGCAGCAGCCAATCCGGTTGCGCAACAACTACTTGCTAACACTCTTGGAGACTAAATCTAGGAGATTTTTGCTCAAGCAATCAGCTTAAGCCTTACAGATTCTGCAGGGTCGATTCCAAAGCCCAAATTGATGAACAATTAAGCATCTTTTGCACTACTGCAACATAGACCAAAAAATACAAGCAGTAAATGGTACACGCACTGTGGCTATGATGTAAAATGTAACCAGTTTTACAGGTAAAATGATGCATCAGGAAATATAAGCTAAAGTATGCAGATGGTACAATCTCATCTTTATCTGTAATGTCATGATGGCGTTTACTCGTAAAAACTGACATGGCCGTGCTGTCAGGGTGGGAGGGGCATGTTGTCTCTCTCAGCTGTCAATCACAGCGAAACTAGCCAATTGCAGGTGTCTGTGTGCAGACGTGGACAGGTAGCGCTTTGCTCGGAGTGCATTAAGCTGCTCGGCGAGGTCAACAAGATGTGGATTTCTGGATTCATGCATCTCAGAGGAATGTCTTAGGTCTTCACCGTTCCTGATTGGTAGTTGCCTTATGATAGGAGAGCGCTGTCTGTTAAGAGGGAATTGGCCAAGACTAATTAAAAAAAAAATCCACATTCTATTATATTTAAAAGAGTCAAAGCTGGGCGGCACGGTGGTGTAGTGGTTTGCGCTGTCGCCTCACAGCAAGAAGGTCCGGGTTCGAGCCCCGTGGCCGGTGAGGGCCTTTCTGTGCGGAGTTTGCATGTTCTCCCCGTGTCCGCGTGGGTTTCCTCGGTTTCCCCCACAGTCCAAAGACATGCAGGTTAGGTTAACTGGTGACTCTAAATTGACCGTAGGTGTGAATGTGAGTGTGAATGGTTGTCTGTGTCTATGTGTCAGCCCTGTGATGACCTGGCGACTTGTCCAGGGTGTACCCCGCCTCTCGCCCGTAGTCAGCTGGGATAGGCTCCAGCTTGCCTGCGACCCTGTAGAACAGGATAAAGCGGCTAGAGATAATGAGATGAGAGTCAAAGTGCCACCTTTCCTAAAATTTTGCGCAGACAGTGGGCGTGTCTTTGAGCTCATATACAAACTCGTAGACATGCACTTAAAGTAGGCGACAGCACTCAAAACTATCCGCAGTACTGCTAATTTATAAAAGCTACAAAACAGACTCGTTATCATCCGAATAGATTTAAATACATTCAATCATTTAAGTAAATAGTGCAAATGTTTAAAGAATGTAGAAGAGTTATCAAGAACACAAGAAAAAAAACCCCCACACAACTCCTCAAGACGATGTCTAAAGATAAAAATGAATGTTTTTAAGCACTATTGTTTAGGCGTCGCTCTCCGTCTGAACCAAGACGGAGATGCGCGCTGGGAAAATTGGGAATGTCGGGAATGCTGGTAAAGCAGTCGCCTCTGGCTGTTGGTGTTTCGTGGGAACATTCCTAAGATCCCCCCTTGAACCTCGCTTGCCTCTGCTGGAATGTCAACTCCATCACCCCCACCAAAAAAAGGAAAAGAGAGAAAAAAAACCCGCCCACCACCATCACCAACGCTTGACTCCAATCAGCCCAACTCCCAGCTTGGATCTTGTCCTCCATCTGGACCCCCATGCTGAACCCCAGCACTGTTTATCATCTCCTAATATGGATAAAACTCCAGGCTTGGTCTCAGATCCAGGCTCTCGGAGCGTTTGCTCTGGTCTGCGTCATCACAGCCTTTAATGCAGCAGGAGTTCTGTGTGTGTTTGCTCAGGCCTGATTAAAAGCCCTGATGAAGACTTGTGCTCAGAGGTCAAGACAGATAAAGAGAAAGCGATACAGCTGGATCAGTCTTGCGAGAGGTCATGGGTGAAAGGGTGTGGAATACCTGCACTGTCTTTTTGATCCTCTGGGACGGTCCGGGATAATCTTTGGAGTACAGGTCGGTCAGAAAGAGCGAATTGATGAGCGTCGATTTGCCCAATCCAGACTCACCTAGGAGAGAGGAACAGCCAATCAGACGCTAGAATCACTGAACGGGGCAGAGAGAGAAGAAACAAGCAGCAGGGATATTTAAAAACAACCAGTCTCGTAAAATGGCAGATGCAGCACGTGTGCGCACACACACCCACACAACTGGACATTGGTACTAAATACAGACACACGTTTTGGTGGTTACTTTGGCTGAGCTATTTTCTGTTGCAGTGGGCAGCAATACAGGAAGAGATCTATTACTGACGAGAGAGAGACAGACAGAGCTTTAACTGGAAGTTTACTACTTTAGGAAAAGGCCGCAGGGAGACACAGAGTGCGTCAGAGGAAGAAAAACGGACAAAGGGAGGAGGAGAACATGTTTTATTCCCTTGGTGTAAAAGTACCTTCTCTCTTGCTGTTTTTTTTGCCACCACTCACAGTCTTGGTTTAATAGGGAGAAATCTGAACGATGGAGGAAAGTGTGGTTGTGAAAAAGCTATCAAAAGGAAACGGCAGCTTTGATGAAGGCAGGGAACGCATCTTGTACAACACACAGTTAGTTTAGTAACCACCGGCACAAGTCACCTCGTTAAACTCAAATTCGAGCTTGATGACTCTTTCACCTTCGTGAAAAGTTGAAGCACCAGGAGCGCAAATAAATTACTGCAAAAACATGGGATTTTGCAGCAACGTTTTCACTGTTTGAACGGAATCGATAATGTTCATTCTGAAGCTCAGAGAAAGCCTGAATAAACCTCAGACAGTGAACAGGGTGGTGATGTGTGTGTGTGTGTGTGTGTATATTAGTTATAGTACAGCCTGAGTTCATCTGGGGTTCATTTAAACACACAATAGCAGATTTTACATGGATGATGTAAGAAATGGAAAATGAAGCTAATACAAGTTAAGCTTTTAAAGCACTATGAGAGACTTCATCATTGTTGCATTTATTTTTGCTCACTGGAGGTGAAGGCAATGAGGTCTGTAACGTTGCTTTGAGACAGATTTAATCATCTTTATAAAAATATATAATACTACAATCTAGGTTTGTAAATGTCATACCAATAAGGCCCATGATACTCCAAAACTGCAACCCTATAACCCCCCCCCACACACACACACACACACAAATCCTGTTTAAAAAGCCTCTTCAGCCAGAGGGCATTTGCGTATGTGTGTGTTGCTGTGGTGTGCGGGTGTGTGTGTGTCTTCGTGGTGTAAGTTTACTCATCAGACGCTGGGAGGGTTTGGTGTCTGTGCCGACTAAACAAAGGCGGGCAGTGTGTGTGTTTTCAGGTGTGTGTGAGAGAATTCAGGGTGTTCACAGTTCTATTCTGATGAAAAACAAGGAGGGTGAGATTAAAACCAGGGAGGAAGTGTCTCTCTCTCTGTCTCTCTCTCTCACACGCTATGATAACCATCTAGAGCACTAGAACATCAGCCCACAGTTTCCCATTTTCACAGATGAGTACACTGAATGCAAGTGAGAGTTCAGTAAGTCAAATGTTATCTCAGATATACTGAAGAAAAAAGCCTTTGTTTATCACATGTACACTCAAGCACAGCGAAATTCCTCCTCTGCATTTATCCCATGATATAGAGGGAGGGATAAACTGTTCATTGTTCATCCTCTCGCATTTTTTCTGCTGGTCCCAGGAATCAAACCAGTGACCCTTTGGGCCCAAGGCTGCGCTGGTGTACTGGTTAGCGCTGTCGCCTCACAGCAAGAAGGTCCGGGTTCGAGCCCCGGGGCTGGCGAGGGCCTTTCTGTGTGGAGTTTGCATGTTCTCCCCGTGTCTGCGTGGGTTTCCTCCGGGTGCTCCGGTTTCCCCCACAGTTCAAAGACATGTAGTTAGGTTAATATGGGACAGCCTTGGGCTGAGGTGCCCTTGAGCGAGGCACCTACACTACCGTTCAAAAGTTTGGGGTCACCCAGACAATTTTGTGTTTTCCATGAAAAGTCACACTTTTATTTACCACCATAAGTTGTAAAATGAATAGAAAATATAGTCAAGACATTTTTCTGGCCATTTTGAGCATTTAATCGACCCCACAAATGTGATGCTCCAGAAACTCAATCTGCTCAAAGGAAGGTCAGTTTTATAGCTTCTCTAAAGACCTCAACTGTTTTCAGCTGTGCTAACATGATTGTACAAGGGTTTTCTAATCATCCATTAGCCTTCTGAGGCAATGAGCAAACACATTGTACCATTAGAACACTGGAGTGAGAGTTGCTGGAAATGGGCCTCTATACACCTATGGAGATATTGCACCAAAAACCAGACATTTGCAGCTAGAATAGTCATTTACCACATTAGCAATGTATAGAGTGGATTTCTGATTAGTTTAAAGTGATCTTCATTGAAAAGAACAGTGCTTTTCTTTCAAAAATAAGGACATTTCAAAGTGACCCCAAACTTTTGAACGGTAGTGTAACTCCCGACTGCTCCCCGGGCGCTGTTAGCATGGCTGCTCACTGCTCTGGGTATGTGTGCGCGCTCATTGCTCACTGCTTCAGATGGGTTAAATGCAGAGAGGAAATTTCACAAGTGTGTGATGAATAAAGTTGTGGTTTCTTTCTTTCTTTCTTTCTTTCTTTCTTTCTTTCTTTCTTTCTTTCTAACCTTCAGGCCATGGCTGCCCCATCTTCTCTTATTGAAGTTAAAGCTAGACGGCCTTTCGCTTTCATAAAATCGGTGAAATTTAGTTCCCTCTAAAATTTGGCCATTGTGATACATGTTCATTTCTGTAATATCTCAAAATATCAGGCCGTTCTGTTCTGTGGCTGGGAAGTTATTTAATTTGAGGGGATTAAAGCAAATAATGTGCATGAAATCGCTCGCTTCACGCAGTTAAGCAGACAGAGGAAGTCCGTGTGCGTGTGTGCACTGACAGTTCCATCATTCTCTTGCTAAACGAACAACTGATCACACCAGGGTTTTCATTAGTAACCGATTGCCGATCGAAATCATCGGTTGTAATGACGTCTGAATCGGTTGTTTTTCGGCCAAATGCAATTTTCCCGTAATTGTTTGAACTTTCTTGTCGGACTTATTTGAAAAGAAACACCATTACGTTGCTGAGGCTGTGTACATGTGACTAGATAAAAGGTGGGAACCGATTGGCTTATCCTTCTTATAATCGTCCAATCATTTAGCGCGTATTAAATTATAGCATATCACATGGTTCCCACATGGTAAGATGGTGACCCTATCCTGTATGGTAGAGCATGATGGCGACCGCGAAAAATGAAAGCGAACGCTGTTCAATTTCGGCTTCGCAGAAAAAAAAAAAACTGGCAAGTCTCGTGGAAAAATGCCCAGCAGTGTTCTCCATGGGTGCTTTTAAAATGGCGCACCGTCATGTTATAATTCTGGTCCGCCACCCTTCCCTTGGCAAAAAAAGTTACTTCATCATTATACACCAAATAAATCGTAAAGTATTTGCTTTATTATAATTTTGTGACTAACACGCAGAAGACCATTAAACGAATGCATACAGGGCTACCTGAAGTAGCCAAAATAATTAGCCAGCAGCTAAATACAGTAACTCTGCAGGTGTTTGTAGCGTTCTTGTGCAACGGTTACGCTTATCTATCGTCTTTTCTGACCATACGCAGTTACAGTAATCTTATAACAGCGCACACACACACACACACACACACACACACACACACACACACACAAGTTAAGTTCAGGTCTTTTATTTTACGTATCTGAGATTGTGTAGGCGAGAGCTGCATTTCCCCGTTGCTTCAGTGTTTGTTTACTGCAGGACTTCCTGGAGTATGCATGAAAGTTCATTTATTTTTCACACACAAAAAAAATATAATTAATTCAGGGATGCGCAACAGGCGGATCAGTCTCAACTGAAATGTCAAATGAGTCTCACATTGGCAATAAAGATGAAACACACAGTAAGTGTGTTAATTTTTTGTAAAATAATTTTAACAATGATTTAGCATTTCCTATCCATTTATTGGCCAGTTTCACGATCAAAAAAGCCCAAAGTCCGTCAGCTTCAGGGGGACTTTGTCCCCCTGGCCCCCCCCCCACTGGGGCTCCACCCCCTCCACCACCTTTTATTTTTGAAAAGTGGAGAATCCTGCCTAGTTTACATTTTAAAAGTTATTGCTATTTTGCATGTTTGTCGTTATACATTCGATTTCTTCGTTCTGCAAGCGTTCATGTTATGTTCTGATTTCCCAAATCTTGATTGGGCTTTGTGGCATACGAACTGTAATTGCCATGAGACCCAAGAATGACTGTTGAATTTCTGTTTCAAATGGACCATGGAGAGCTAACAATTGGCTATTAGAAACTGCCTATCCACATTCACTGGATATGAGCAATTGCACACTCCAATTGGCTACTCCACTACAAGGATATCAGCTCATATACCATGAGTAGGGAAAAACAAAATGGTGGAGTGTGTTGCTGAACCAACCGAGAACAAACTAAAAACTCTACTCAAAACCAACCCCCCCCCCCAAAAAAAAGCAACAAAATATGGAAAAAAGTATTTGATAGAACATTTATTTTTCAAGAATCATTGTCTCATTTTTCACAAATTGCTACTGTCATTTCACCGGTTTGTTTACATTTTAAGTGGAAATGATTTTGTCAGACGTTTTGTGTAAAGTTTTTATTTATCGAATTTGCAAAAATTTTTTAAAATGCTCCATTTTTCAAAATCCAGTGAACGTGAATAGAATAAAAAGTTATTCCACTCAATCTCGTCGTACATGGCTTATAGCCAACTCAGTGCTACATGTCTCGTCGGCTATCAGCTCATGTACGACCCGATTTCGTTGGATAACTTAAAATATATGACTTCTCAAAAACCACTGAACTAACTAACTAGCTATATTAGTGGTGAGCTTAGCAAGTAGGGTTGGGCAGTATCCAAATTTTGATACCTTTAAACTGTCTCTGTGTTTTCCCGGGGTATACGGTATTACTGAGAAAAAAATAATATTTTGTTTCGGCCTACTGTGTAACGTGCGCCTATACCGGCGGACCTTGTCCAGACCTGCGCCTATGCCTCAAATGTACTATTTAAAAGCAGCATAGCGAATTGTGTGCATTGTGGTATGGATTAAGCAGCAAAGTGAATTTTGTGCATTGATGAATGGATTAAGAGATATTTCAAAGCATCACGCAACTCTTCCTTCATCTTGAAAATAGCATTCAACTGTCGTTTACACATGTCTGCGTTGAAACGCCATTTGCAGCACTATTTCACCTACTCCATCAAAAAAAAGTACACGATGAGCAGGATCATACCCTTTCAAGCATGGGAAATAAAAAAAAAAGAAAAGAAAAAGAATCAACCAACACCCCGTTTAGACTGCGCGATAAACCATATTCTTCAGCGCAAATGAGGCGAACCTAATTCAAATGCGTGATAGCTGCACAAGGCAAAATCATATGGGCCCACGTCATGCCATGGCGGGGAAATTAATAATCAAATGGCCTTACCTTGCTAAAAACGTTGTCTTGATCACATAACTCCTTACAATTATTCCACTTAAATCCATACGGTTTAACACACCCAACAAAGATAGCAAGCGCATTGCTAATTCCCACCAGAAACCTAACAGTTTACGCTACGATGTTTTCTTCAGTTTCTTCAGTAGATGACATTTCAAACGTTTATTACCCACATCCCAAATGTCATACGTTATATTATTTTACCTTGTTGTTACTCATGTAACCTACTCAAAACACTCAGATTGGAGGTGTTCCCCTCTCGCACCGTGACCGTCTTCTTACATACTTTACACACAGCTTCATCTGTGTTTGCTGGCTCTCCCTTTTCGTTTGGTTTGAAACCAAAATACTGCCACACTGCCGATGTTGTTTTTTTTTTTTTTTGCCACTAACTCGTTATCTTGACTTGCCATCTTTCAACCGCGGTCTCGGTCTCTTGCGAAGCTCTCTGTCAGACTCCAAATGTCACGCAGGGTTGCCATGGTAACGACATAAACAACCCTGCACGCGATGAGAACTTCTTTAGGAAATTGATAGAATTAGTGAAAATACGATCACACAGTTATTCGGGATGATCTTCAATTTATTATTTTATATTATGACCTCATGTAGTCCATATTTATTTAGATATTATATATTTTTTTTAAAATGACGGTAATGAGACCGATACCGTTGGTACTTTTGGATACCTCGGGATACCTTCTTACCGTAATACCGCCCAACCCTATTAGCAAGCCATCTTTATTCTTCATTATTTCTGAAAATCAACCATTGGAGTTAGCATAGTGGTTCTACCAAAAGTGGTCTTCCTTGCCTAGTCAGCTAATACTAATCAGGCAGGGTCAATCTGTGCAGCTCTTGGGGTACCTCTGCTTAAAAGGCCAATAGAAATTGAGGTAACACTATCATATGGGGGAAAAGTATCTAAATACAAGCTAAAAGGAAAAATGTCAAAACATTTCATCAAACACCATACCATTCAAAAGTTTGTACACCCATACTCTACTCATTCATAGGTTTTTCTGTATTTTGTAGAACAATACTGAAGACATCAAAACTATGAAATAACATCTGGAACACACACACACTATATATATGTATATATATGTAATGCAAATTGCTTCCTCCTCGGTATACAAGTGCACTTCCATGGCAGGAAAAAGACTACATTTTGCCGCCTATGTAGTCCCCTATTTATACAAAATTGAGTCATTCAGCCATGTTTTTGCTCGGCGTTAGCAAGTTAGAGGTTTTTAGCTTTCTCATGCAATGTTTTCTTTTATTTTGTCTTCCTCAGGGTAGTAAAACTCACTTTCGCTGTGAACACACTGTCGTCATCACTGTCCATGCTGTAAAATTAATGCTATTTTGAATCCTCATTCACAGCTGTAATGCAAATGGCTTCCTCCTCGGTATACAAGTGCACTTCCATGGCAGGAAAAAAAAAACAAAAAAACAAACAAAAAAAACCCCTACATTTTGCCGCCTATGTAGTCCCCTATTTATACAAATAGGAGTCATTCAGGATTCAGCCATGTTTTTGCTCGGTATTAGCAAATTACAGGTTTTTCGCTTTCTCCTGAAATGTTTTCTTTTATTTCTTCTTCCTCAGGGTAGTAAAACTCGCTTTCGCTTTGAACACTGTCGTTATCACTATCCATGCTGTAAAATTAATGCTATTCTCCTGAGAAATGCTGGCAAAAATGTATAAGATTTTTGATAATCTTATAAATAAATCTTATTTAAAAAAAAAAAAAAAGATAAATGTTGACAAAAAATGCTACTATGTTTGTTGTTGTTGTGAACGAGCGAGTCGCCAGAGGTCCGTAACCGGGGTCTGTACCATAGGATACAGACCTGCTCACCAGCCAATCAGAGCGCAGGATTTGGACCGCGACAAAAATAAATAGAAGTATCTGGTTAACAAAACACGTTTGATATTTTAAATTCTTCAAAGTGTCTAGCATTTACCTTGGACACTTTGCACACTATTGGAATTATCTTAGCCAGCTTCATGAGGTCGTCACCTGTAACGCTTTTCAATTAACAGGTGTATCTCGTCGAAAGGTAATTAGTGGACGAATTTATTGCCTTCTTAAATGAGTTTGAGATCAAAACAGTAAATAATAAAAAAGCCCTCTTCCACACCACAACTGTAGTAATCCATACTGTATTGTGTCAAGAACTGAACAACTAAGTAAAGAGAAACGACATCCATCATTACTTTAAGACAGGAAGTGACTTTTAATTAATAAAAATAAAGAAAAAACATTGAATCAGAAGTCTGTGAAGATTCTCAATCATCCAGGTCATAGTAAACTGTGGGTGGTAGAAAAGGGCAACTGGACTTGCTTGAAGATTCTTGAAAACGTTTCACCTCTCGTCCAAAAGGCTTCCTCAGTTCTGTCTGACTAATAGGGAGTATCAGATATTTATCCTCTCCTGGCTCAGAATCAGAATTCTGATGACCAGCTCATCTAAGGTGTCACTGAGGCATCATGTTGGTGTGGGTCGCTGGAGGCTGGGTGTGAATGGCGAGTCATTAGGGTGATCAAAGGATTGCCCGTTAGGGTGATCAATGGCAATCTGACTCTCTCTGTCCTCCTGTGAGTCCCCGAAAACAGCTGGGTCCTGGCGTACACCCAGCCGTCTGGGAAGAGTGTCCAAGACCACCTTGTAGATGGTTGACAAATGATGTCTTAGACCCCCACCTCTGTTCAGTGATGGCCGTTCCAGGTTTACAAAAATGGCTTCTTTGACTCCTCGCTCATACCAACGATCCTCTCTGGCTAAAATGCGTACGTCACAATCCCGAAATGAGTGTCCTTCATTGTTAAGATGAATGTAGACAGCCGAGTCCTGGCCTGAGGAGCTGGCTCTCCTGTGTTGGGCCAAGCGCCTGTATAGCGGTTGCTTCGTCTCCCCAATATACGAATTTGTGCAATTCTCACTGCACTGAATTGCATACACTACGTTGTCCTGTTTGTGTCTGGGTATTCTGTCCTTAGGGTGGACCAGTTTCTGCTTCAGGGTGTTATTGGGTCTGAAATGTACTGGAATGTTGTGTTTGTAGAAGATCCTCCTGAGTTTCTCAGATAGACCAGAAATGTAGGGAATGACAATGTTCTTGCGTTTGTTCCTGTTATCATCCTTGTCAGTTATGTTCCTTTTTATGCTCTTTAGGAAAGCCCAGTTGGGATAACCGCAATTCTGAAGTGCTTTCTTGATATGGTTCTGCTCCTTCTCTTTTCCCTCTAATGTTGTAGGAATGTTCTGAGCCCTGTGTTGCAAGGTCCTAATGACCCCCAATTTATGTTCCAGTGGGTGGTGAGAGTCGAAAAGTAGGTACTGGTCTGTGTGTGTGGGTTTCCGGTAGACCTCGATACTAAGGCTTCTGTCTTGTCTAATGTGTACATCACAATCCAAGAAGTCTAGATTATTCCCACTGACATCCTCCCGAGTGAAGTTGATGTTGCTATCCACTGCATTGATGTGTTTCGAGAAAGCTTCCACCTCCTGGATTTTGATTTTAACCCAAGTATCATCCACGTATCTAAACCAATGGCTGGGAGCAACTCCTGCAAAAGTGGTCAAAGCTATATGTTCCACTTCCTCCATGTATAAATTAGCCACAATAGGGGACACTGGTGATCCCATGGCGCATCCATGCTTCTGTCTGTAGAAACTTTCATTAAACTGGAAATAAGTGGTAGTCAGGCAGAGGTCAAGCAGGGTGCAAATCTGATCCGTGGTGAGTTTCGTTCTATCCAGTAAGGAGCTATCCTGAAGGAGTCGTTTTCTTACAGATTCGACTGCTTCTGTGGTGGGAATGCAGGTGAACAGAGAAGTGACATCGTAGGAAACCATGGTTTCATCTGAATCTAGTTTGAGGTCTGCAACTTTAGAAGCAAAATCTTGGGAATTTTTGACATGATATGGTGTATTCCCAACCAGAGGAGCCAAGATTGTGGCTAGGTGTTTAGCAATGTTATATGTGACCGAGTTTATACTGCTGATAATAGGTCTGAGAGGAGCTCCTTCTTTGTGAATCTTGGGGAGTCCGTATATGAGAGGCACGGCTTCCCCAGGGTACAATCTGTAGTAAAGAGCTCGGTTGATGACCACTTTTGCAGGAGTTGCTCCCAGCCATTGGTTTAGATACGTGGATGATACTTGGGTTAAAATCAAAATCCAGGAGGTGGAAGCTTTCTCGAAACACATCAATGCAGTGGATAGCAACATCAACTTCACTCGGGAGGATGTCAGTGGGAATAATCTAGCCTTCTTGGATTGTGATGTACACATTAGACAAGACAGAAGCCTTAGTATCGAGGTCTACCGGAAACCCACACACACAGACCAGTACCTACTTTTCGACTCTCACCACCCACTGGAACATAAATTGGGGGTCATTAGGACCTTGCAACACAGGGCTCAGAACATTCCTACAACATTAGAGGGAAAAGAGAAGGAGCAGAACCATATCAAGAAAGCACTTCAGAATTGCGGTTATCCCAACTGGGCTTTCCTAAAGAGCATAAAAAGGAACATAACTGACAAGGATGATAACAGGAACAAACGCAAGAACATTGTCATTCCCTACATTTCTGGTCTATCTGAGAAACTCAGGAGGATCTTCTACAAACACAACATTCCAGTACATTTCAGACCCAATAACACCCTGAAGCAGAAACTGGTCCACCCTAAGGACAGAATACCCAGACACAAACAGGACAACGTAGTGTATGCAATTCAGTGCAGTGAGAATTGCACAAATTCGTATATTGGGGAGACGAAGCAACCGCTATACAGGCGCTTGGCCCAACACAGGAGAGCCAGCTCCTCAGGCCAGGACTCGGCTGTCTACATTCATCTTAACAATGAAGGACACTCATTTCGGGATTGTGACGTACGCATTTTAGCCAGAGAGGATCGTTGGTATGAGCGAGGAGTCAAAGAAGCCATTTTTGTAAACCTGGAACGGCCATCACTGAACAGAGGTGGGGGTCTAAGACATCATTTGTCAACCATCTACAAGGTGGTCTTGGACACTCTTCCCAGACGGCTGGGTGTACGCCAGGACCCAGCTGTTTTCGGGGACTCACAGGAGGACAGAGAGAGTCAGATTGCCATTGATCACCCTAACGGGCAATCCTTTGATCACCCTAATGACTTGCCATTCACACCCAGCCTCCAGCGACCCACACCAACATGATGCCTCAGTGACACCTTAGATGAGCTGGTCATCAGAATTCTGATTCTGAGCCAGGAGAGGATAAATATCTGATACTCCCTATTAGTCAGACAGAACTGAGGAAGCCTTTTGGACGAGAGGTGAAACGTTTTCAAGAATCTTCAAGCAAGTCCAGTTGCCCTTTTCTACCACCCACAATTGAATCAGAAGGTGTCCCCAAACTTTTGACTGCTTTTAAATGAGTTACAGATTCATTTTCATCATGAACAAAGTTGAGAAACATTTCCCATTTTTAGATTTTTTCATCAATAATCAAACGAACACAGCAGGAAGTCAGCGCTGATTGCAGGTCGACACCATCAGGGGATCAGGTGTTGCTCTTATTGGCATTTTTCTCTCCGCTCAAAACCAGACAGAGCAAATGATGGATAGCAACGGTTGCTAAGCAGTGATTGGAGGATTGAGGAAATAAAGCCAATTAAAAAAAAAAAAGCATGACAGAACGGTCATGTGATGCAGAGAATGACAATTTAGTAACATTATTATTTAAAAAAAAAAACATGACTGCACAATAACATCACAAATTTGTGATTAAAGTTTACATAATTATCACTACATGACTAATCCCATAGCCATAACTGTTACCTCATCACCTGTCTGTGCCAATAATGACGGGCTGATAAATATTTCAGCACGTTTACTGTACATCCCCCTTCCAATACCACTACAAACAAACCCCTGGAAGGTTAAGGGCAAACCAATTAGCTTGCTCTTCTCTTACAATTAAAATAAAAAAATAAATCCACTTTAATGAGCTCTACAAACATCACAGTCAGAGAAGCTCAAAGTGAAACATTTAGCGCCTGTGTTTGTTGTTTCATCCTTCTTTTCCATTTTTAAAAGGATTTAACCCTGATTTTCTTCCTAATTTCGTCAGTTCTGCCCCATCATACAACAGCTACCACCCAGTCAGAGTGAAGACCATCACATTGTTCTTCCAATCTGCTGCTCACAGGGCAGCGTAACACACTTGGAGGAAAGTGCTATCCACCCTCTTCCGCATGCATGAGCTCACAGATGCCCATGATTGGCTAGTTTTGCTGTGGTTCACAATGTATGCCCCTCCCACCTGGCTGATTCTGCTCTCTTGGATGCCCGAACATGGATGACTGTGACATCATTGGGATTCAAACTCAACTCTGTTTCAAGATGTCTAAATTATTGCATACTGAATTTTATAAAGCCATGGTCAAATGGTTAGAGAAGCAGCTTTGGGACCAAAAAGATGCCGGTTTGATTCCCTGGACCAACAGGAATGGCTGAAGTGCCCTTGAACAAGGCATCTAGCCCCCAACTGCTTCCCAGACTGCTCTGGGTATGTTGTATGTTGCTCTGGATAAGATTATCTACTACGGTGGTGCTTGAAAGTTTGTGAACCCTTTAGAATTTTCTATATTTCTGCATAAATATGACCTAAAACATCATTAGACTTTCACACAAGTCCTAAAAGTAGATAAAGAGAACCCAGTTAAACAAATGAGAAAAAAATATTATACTTGGTCATTTATTTATTGAGAAAAATTATCCAATATAACATATCTGTGAGTGGCAAAAGTATGTGAACCTCTAGGATCAGCAGTTAATTTGAAAGTGAAATTAGAGTCAGGTGTTTTCAATCAATGGGATGACAATCAGGTGTGAGTGGGCACCCTGTTTTATTTAAAGAACAGGGATCTATCAAAGTCTGATCTTCACAACACATGTTTGTGGAAGTGTATCAAAGGACGAACAAAGGAGTTTTCTGAGGACCTCAGGAAAAGCATTGTTGATGCTCATCAGGCTGGAAAAGGCTACAAAACCATCTCTAAAGAGTTTGGACTCCACCAATCCACAGTCAGACAGATTGTGTACAAATGGAGGAAATTCAAGACCATTGTTACCCTCCCCAGGAGTGGTCGACCAACAAAGATCACTCCAAGAGCAAGGTGTGTAATAGTCGGCGAGGTCACAAAGGACCCCAGGGTAACTTCTAAGCAACTGAAGGCCTCTCTCACATTGGCTAATGGTAATGTTCATGAGTCCACCATCAGGAGAACACTGAACAACAATGGTGTGCATGGCAGGATTGCAAGGAGAAAGCCACTGCTCTCCAAAAAGAACATTGCTGCTCATCTGCAGTTTGCTAAAGATCATGTGGTCAAGCCAGAAGGCTATTGGAAAAATGTTTTGTGAATGGATAAGACCAAAATAGAACTTTCTGGTTTAAAATGAGAAGCATTATGTTTGGAGAAAGGAAAAAACACTGCATTCCAGCATAAGAACCTTATCCCATCTGTGAAACATGGTGGTGGTAGTATTATGGTTTGGGCCTGTTTTGCTGCATCTGGGCCAGGACGGCTTGCCATCATTGATGGAACAATGAATTCTGAATTATACCAGCGAATTCTAAAGGAAAATGTCAGGACATCTGTCCATGAACTGAATCTCAAGAGAAGGTGGGTCATGCAGCAAGACAACGACCCTAAGCACACAAGTCATTTTACCAAAGAATGGTTAAAGAAGAATAAAGATAATGCTTTTGGAATGGCCAAGTCAAAATCCTGACCTTAATCCAATGGAAATGTTGTGGAAGGACCTGAAGCGAGCAGTTCATGTGAGGAAACCCACCAACATCCCAGAGTTGAAGCTGTTCTGTACGGAGGAACGGGCTAAAATTCCTCCAAGCCGGTGTGCAGGACTGATCAACAGTTACCGCAAACGTTTAGTTGCAGTTATTGCTGCACAAGGGGGTCACACCAGATACTGAAAGCAAAAGGTTCACATACTTTTGCCACTCACAGATATGTAATATTGGATCATTTTCCTCAATAAATTAAATGACCAAGTATATTATTTTTTGTCTCATTTGTTTAACTGGGTTCTCTTTATCTACTTTTAGGACTTGTGTGAAAATCTGATGATGTTTTAGGTCATATTTATGCAGAAATATAGAAAATTCTAAAGGGTTCACAAACTTAAGCACCACTGTAAATGCCAGTCATGTAATGATTTATTTAATGGTCACATTGCTTGTTTTCGAAGCCCGACCCTCTGTCTTTCACTTTAAAACTTTAAAAAAAAAAAACACTGCCATTCAACCTCAAACCAGGTCATCTGGAGAAACTAAAAAGCACGACAGCTAGAGAAACAATTGGCTGTAAAAAAAAAAAAAAAAAAAAAAAAAAAGGACTACTGGAAGCGCATGCATGCGCAAACACAGATGGAGAGATGACAGGAGCTTTCATACGGATATGACTGAGCAGCAGTAAGACGGGATAAGGCAGACAACTGGAGAGACAAAGCCACACAAATGGACACATTTCGAGAAATTCCACTCATTCCTGCCTTTTATCTCCTCTTCCTTTCTTCCTGAGCATCAGAGCTAATGACCACTGTCTACCCCGAGGCAATAGGGGTGATCTGCCATGTTCTGTGCCCCCAACCCTTTCTGCATCTCTCTCTCTCTCTCTCTCTCTCTCAGATAGTTTGCTGTCTCTCTGCAACTACACTGCAAAAAAAATATCTTGACAAGTGAAAATATCTTGAATAGTTGAAATGATCTCGCATTTCCTATTAGAAGAATACAAAACACCCATTCTGAGATTATTAACTCTAGTTCTAGATCGCACCCAACTTATTCCAAGACGTCTCATCAAGTAAAAAATATCTGTCCATGCAGCAAGATAATTTCACTAGTATTAAGTAATTTTATCCTCAAATTCAGTTTTCAATTTTTTGCAGTGTATACGCTACATAACCAAGTAAAATATTTTATTTCATTTAACTTTCACTTTCTGTAAATCAAGTATTAAGGCCAATTTATGCTGACAACGCAGTCCTCGCAGATGGCGTCGCAGATAGCGTCTGCGTAGCCCCCCCACCTTCGCAGACGCTCTGCGCGCACCTCCCAAAAATTGTGACCACCGCAGAAGCCTCGCAGACAGCGTCGCAGACAAGAGAGCTCTGATTGGTCCACTCTACATCCGCTGTACACGCACTTCCGCTTCCCTACTTTCCCGGTTTGGTTTGTTTTCACGACCGCCATTTTTAAAAACACGAACGAAGATGGAGCAGCACGAAGAGCGGTTGATCAAGGAAGTACGTACATCTATACGACTCCAGTTCTAGTCATTATAAGTAACCGGAGGATAAACACTCCACTAACCACACCCACCAACTACTCATAGCGATTTCGCGACTTCGCGCCCCCTTGCATTGTTGCGGTGAATAACATCGCGCACGCCTATTACTCCCCGCTCAACGATAAATTACAACTGTCTGCGAAAAGCTATCTGCGAAAGCCTTGTCGCAAGAGCATGCAGAGGCCTTTAGACCTGACATGCGATGCACTGTAGGAATCTCTCTGCTACTACAAAGAGCACAGTACGAAGACTTGGAATTTACAATGATCAAGAGTTCGGGTTCGAACAGACTGTGAGCACTTTGGAGTTTTGGGGTTGTTTCTTAAATTGGCTGATGTGAAAATGGAAAAATGTGAAACAGGAAATTGGTCTGGAATTTTCCAAATATGTTGAACATTGTGCATGAAGAAAGTAAGACAGAGAGAGAAGGCAAGAAAGGCATATGAGTGAGAAGAGTGAAAAACAAATATAAAGCGAGAGAGAACAATACAAGGAGAGAGACAAAGGAGAAAGAATGACATGGACAGAGAGAAAAATAGAGAGAAAGAAAAGCAACAATGAGAGAAAGAATACAAGTAGAGAGACAAAGCAAGAGACAATGAAAGAAAGATAGAAACAGAGAGAAAGAACAATACAAGTAGAGACAGTCACAAAAAGAAATAATGAAAGAGAAATACAAAGACAGAGAGAGAGAGAGAGAGAGAGAGAGAAGGCAAGAAAGGCATATGAGTGAGGAGAGTGAAAAACAAATATAAAGCAAGAGAGAACAATACAAGGAGAGAGAAAGAAAAGAAAGAATGACGGACAATGAGAGAACTAATACAAGTAGAGAGACAGAAGAAAAATGAGAGGGACAGAGAGAAAAAGCAAGAGGCAATGAGAGGGAGAGAGATAGAAACAGAGTGCGAGAGAAAGGAGGACAGAGAGAGAAAGAAGAGAAAGAATGACAGGGACAGAGAGAAAAATGAGAGAAAGAAAAGCAACAGTGAGAGAAAGAATACAAGTAGAGAGACAAAGAGAAGAAAAATGAGAGGGACAGAGAGAGAAAAAGCAAGAGACAATGAGAAAGAGAGACAGAAACAGAGTGAAAGAGAGAGGGACAGAGAAAAATAGAGAGAAAGAAAAGCAACAATGAGAGAAAGAAGAGACAAAGCAAGAGACAATGAAAGAGAAAGAAACAGTGAGAGGGACAGAGAGAGAGAGAAGCAAAAGAGCCAATGAGAGAGAGAGAGAACAATACAAGTAGAGACAGAAAGAGTCACAAGAGAAATAATGAGAGAGAAATACAAAGACAGACATACAGTGTGAGAGAGAGACTCCTGTTGTGTAAAGCTCATTGGATGAGCTAGAGTGCCTGATGTCAAAGGTTGTTCACTGATAACTGACACTACTGAGATAGAAATCAAGAACGACCACACACACACACACACACACACACACACACACACACACACACACACACACAGCTTTTCCTGCTGGACAGTTTATAATTTAATATAGAAACTGTATTTGAATCCATCCATCGCCGCTTATCTTGTTCGACAGGGTCTCAGGCAAGCTGGAGCCTATCCCAGCTGACTATGGGCGAGAGGTGGGGTTCACCCTGGGCGAGAGGCGGGGTTCACTCTGGACAAATTGCCAGGTTATCACAGGGTATTTGAATACATTTGAATATAAAATCTCACAGACTCTGGCAGAAATTCAGACTAATACAGTCCGTCCTTTCAGTTCTCCCTCTGAAGCCATGCTAGCGCAGGAAAAGCTTTCTGAATATAACTGAGCCACAGACAGACGCCCCCCCCGTCCCGGTTGGTTGGATGTTGTTGGGCTTATGAGAATGTTATGAAGTGTTCAAAACACACAAGCCCATGGTGAAAAAGTAGAACAAAAACCCAAAGAGACCACTCTAATTGTTCTTCTTTTCACATTTTTGAGAATGACTTCTCCATAAAATCTCTTGCACGGTCAATATTGCTGTTATCACCTGAAAGAGAGAGTGGATAGGAGGAAAGGTGAGGCGCTGTGCAAAAATTAAATAAATAACAAAAATCAAACTAGTATGCTAGTGTGCAGCGCTGCTCAGCCAAACGATAGCACGTTGCTTGTCCTCGTCAGCAATGCTGTGCTTTTGTACATTTGATAGCCATTGTGCAGGATAAAGATAGGAACATGCTAGAAGTGTTAGCACAAGTAACAATAGAACAGGTTTATAGTAGTAGCAGCCAAAGAGAGGATGCTATAGTGTGATTTAGGACGAGTCCAGAGGGACGGGAAGGTGAAAACTTTGAGGAGTCGCAGCTGGACGTGAGAGATGAGGAACACTGCGTTAAGGAACTTGATTGGGTAAAAAATTAACGGACGGACGGATGTGCTAGCATTAACATGTCAGCTGTAACATAACCGTCCCAATCATATGACGCCATGACTAATCATGACATCCTTACTCACTACATAGTGCACTACAAACCCAATAGTATGATTCGATTCGCTTCAGATTCATAAGCTAATGATTCAATTCAATCCAATAAGATTTGATTCAAATTCGATATGGATTCAATAGGGAGGATTTCTCAAATACTACACAGCAAATGTCAAGAGACCAACGTCTAAAGGGGGAATTAAAGGAGGATAACTGCCTTCATTCTATCCACATTCACTATATATGAGCAATCATACGCTCCGATTAGCAACTCTACTACTAGGATATCAGCTCATATACCATGAGTAGAGAACAACAAAATGGTGGCGCGCATCAAGTCAGATACATCACTTTGTTATCAAGTACTTAAAAGAAAACAGAAATAGCTAGAAGAATATAGTTCCCCTGCCCCCAATAGTGCCTGTTCCACACTCCAGCCCAGTAGGTGGTGGTAATGCACCTTCAAGTTGGTTTGCCAACCACCCAAAAAAAAAAAAAAGCGCAACAAAATATGGAATAAAAATATTTGATGGCAAGAACAAATTTTTTTTTGCAAGAATTATTATTAGGAGCAATTTGTGAAAAATGCCATGACATTTCGCCGGTTTGCTTGCATTCTAAGCGGAAATTATTTTGTCGGATGTTTTGTGTAAAGTTTTTATTTATTGAATTTGCAAACAATTGAAATAAAAATGCTCCGTTTCTCAAAGTCCAGTTAACGTGGATAGAATAAAACAGTTATTCCACTCAATCTCATCATACATGGTTTATACCCGGCTCGATGCTACACGCCTCGTCGGCTATCAGCTCACGTATAACTCAGTTTCGTGGAATAACTTATAATACTCCTCATCAGAGCCCGTCTATTTAATCCTAGCGAAAATGAACTGATGAAACCATCCACCCAAAAAACGCATAATAGCCTAAAACAGGGCTTTTCAAAGTATGGGGCGCGCCAGAGTTCTTCGGGGGGGCGCAACGTGAGAGACAAAATGGATCGATTTTTAGTACCTAAAGTTACAGGGAGTGAGGAGACGGCCAAGCAAAAAAACAGAGCCTCCAGGATGTTGCGATTTGCAACTTCAGCGCAAATTCAACCAATCCCCGCGAATTCAGGGCGGTGTTGCAATTATATCCAATCACCGCAACTTTCCCGCAAATTTGACCAATCGTTGGCGTCGTCTTGAGGTGACGTCGACAAACTACCTTCCGCCTTACTTCCGGATGTCTATGTTCAAGAGAAGCAGCATGCGCGCAGTGTTGCCAGATTGGCGGTTTCAAGTGCATTTTGGCGGGTTTTGAATATATTTTGGACTGGAAAACGTCAGCAGTATCTGGCAACATTGCATGATGTGCGAGTCAGTGTTTATGTAGGCTTAAATTCTGTTACTGAAAGTGTGTTACTGTATGTTTACAGTGAAGGACTGTGTGCACTTTATTTTTTTACTTAATACAAGAAATTAATGGATGCCAACATTTTTGCCAAAATGGTATTTTATTTTCCATTGTTTAGGCAGCTTCAGCATCATACTGTGAGATTCTGTTCAAATTGTTTTTTTTTCTTCTATAAAGCCTGAGCCATTTATTTTATTAGTTTATAATTATTGTTTAATTTAGTCTTCAGGAGAGACTGCCTGCACACAGTACTAGTATTAATAGTTTTTTTTTCTTACATGAAAGCTGAGGCATTTATATTATATTTTAAGGTAACTTCATGTTGTGCTGTGAGGTTCTCTGCACTTTAACTTTTGAACCAACAGGAGCATTTGGATAAGTAAAGCCTATTTTTCTGCATTTTTGTAGTCCTGGTAATCTTTTATATTGGTAAAGTTGTTTATAGGACCATTTCTCAGTGTCTTTGTTTTTTTAATCAATAGTTTTTCAGTAATAACTTAATATTTAACATATCACTCAATTTTAATCACAAAAAGAGAAAATCGCAACAATTTCTTGCAACTTTCACTTCCTCCCGCAATGTAATCGCAACAAAAACCTAAAAAACACCACAACTTTCACTGCAATTTTTTTGGAAACCCCCGCAACATCAGACATTTTAGCCCGCAACAATCACAAAAAAGGCCTGCGGAATCCTGGGGGGACTGGAAAAAGAAGGAAGTATGACCACGATTATTTAAATTTTGGATTTTCATGGACTGGATCTGAAGATGCTCCACTGCCACAGTGTGCTGTCTGCCAAGAGGTGCTAGCTAACGATGCTATGAGATGTTTAAAATGTGTAAAACAAGATGTTTTTAAAAAGCACAGATGTTTAAAATGTGAAAAAGAAAAAAATAATGTGTACAACCATTTTTTTTTAAAAATACGAATGGAACATTAAGTATAGCAACAACAAAAATTGTAAGGGGGGGCGCTGTTGTTTATTTGCTCTCCGAGGGGGGGCTCACTCTCCCACACTTTGAAAACCCCTGGCCTAAAAGATCGATCCATACATTTTACAGATTGATATTGAACCAGACAAAAACAACTAATACAAATAAATTAATAAATTAAAAAAAAAAAAAAATTCTGCACACCCCTACCCTACTGCATGCCATTTGAGATTTGTGCAACTCCGAAATGGTGGCATTCAGAAATTATGTTACACAAATTTGGTGACATTTGTGCATAAAGTTTTGTAAACAGACTTTAACTAGAACACAAAGAGAGAATATTAAACATTTCAGCAGGTTTGAATGTGAAGAATGTCGAGAGTGTGAGGGATCCTTCACATCAGCAGCCTTGAAATGGAGAACAGGATGCGTAGAATATTACTGTCAACAGCCTGTGCGTGTGTTCGAAAGTATGAACACACAACACATATATAACGTCAATTATTTTGTCTATCTGAACACTGCAGCTGTGATTTGGCTCAGGCAGCTGGTTCAGTTTATTCTTAAAATTATTCCATAACTCAGTCCTAAACACACACGCCAGGTCAGTTGATGTTAGTTCCCAGTATGAGTGCCGACTTCTGTAAACATCTTGTCCACCAGCCGAGCGTACATCTCTCCACATTCTTCCCCTGACTCTCTCCAGCTGGACTGATACAAGACCAGGCAGCGGAAATGCTTGTGGTGGGGAAAAAAAGAGAGAAAACGGGGGGGGACAAAAAAGAAAAGGAGGACAGGAAACACTTTCTCCTCTCTGCAGCTTTGGAGAGAAAAACACAGAGCAGAGCCAAAACTCTGGAGCGTAAGTGACAGCAGGATCTCAAGAGAAACTCGGCAGCACAAACGCTTCATTACTTCTGTTACACTGTTCCAGGATCAGTCTTACTAACACTTCTTTAGTTCATGTCCTTCTTCTCTGACTGCTCCCAGATCAGTGCTGTGACACTGCTCTGATTCTACAACCCTGATTCCAAAAAAGTTGGGACAAAGTACAAATTGTAAATAAAAATGGAATGCAATAATTTACAAATCTCAAAAACTGATATTGTATTCACAATAGAACATAGACAATATATCAAATGTCGAAAGTGAGACATTTTGAAATTTCATGCCAAATATTGGCTCATTTGAAATTTCATGCCAGCAACACATCTCAAAAAAGTTGGGACAGGGGCAATAAGAGGCTGGAAAAGTTAAAGGTAGAGATGCACCGATTGCAATTTTTTGGGCCGATTCCGATTTCCGATTTTCCATGGAGTGTGACCTGCCGATACCGATTTTGGCAGATTCCGATTTCATTTTTTCAAACCACTTCACAGCACACACAAAGACTATTTTCTTTTTATCTTTTCTTTAATAGAACATTCTGCCAGATTTTCAGTAATAAATTTTCAACACCTCAAAGGTTGAAAACAAACAAAAAGACATTGTTCTTTGTAAAATCTTTCTTCATGTTTGGTATTAACATATTAATTCCTGTAATAGGAAATTCACACAAACATTTTTTCTTTTCCCATCCAATATCTGGCACAAAAACAACTTCCCCCTCATATATTATTTGCCAACTGCTACGGAACACACTTTCATAAGCCTATTTACATCTGAAAACTTATGCCTTATAGAACAACCCATTTCTTCATTCAGTATCAAAATACAAAAATAATTTCCAGTCATACTTAAACCATAGCCATTCTATCATCTTTGTCAAATGTGTATTTGTAGAGTAATTTCCAATGGAATCAAGTGCAACCAAGGTCGTAAAACAAACAAAAAGACATTTTTTTCTTTCTCTCTTTGTACAAATCTAACTAGATGTTTGGTAATAGGCTAACGTATTAATTCCTGTAATGGGAAATTCACACAACCACAAATGTTTTCTTCTTTTCACATCCAATATCTGGCACAAAAAAAAAAAATTAACTATCGTGAATTTTTTTTTTTGTTAACGGCGCGCGCGCCGGTGCTCAGGACTGACACTGTTCTGCGCAAGCGCAACACAATCGCACTAGAAAGCATGTTCAAGCTGCCAGTGTAGCTGCAGCCTTTTTAGTTGCGAATTACGAGTATTTCCACTTTCATCTCTATGTGATACACAAGTTTTGATCGGCAGAAAATCGGCATATTTTAATTTTGACCGGCCGGTCGCCGGTCATGGCCGATCACGTGAAAATCGGCCGATTCCGATCGGCAGCCGGTCAATCGGTGCATCTCTGGTTAAAGGTACAAAAAAGGAACAGCTGGAGGACCAAATTGCAACTCATTAGGTCAATTGGCAATAGGTCATTAACATGACTGGGTATAAAAAGAGCATCTTGGAGTGGCAGCGGCTCTCAGAAGTAAAGATGGGAAGAGGATCACCAATCCCCCTAATTCTGCGCCGACAAATAGTGGAGCAATATCAGAAAGGAGTTCGACAGTGTAAAATTGCAAAGAGTTTGAACAAATCATCTACAGTGCATAATATCAAAAGATTCAGAGAATCTGGAAGAATCTCTGTGCGTAAGGGTCAAGGCCGGAAAACCATACTGGGTGCCCGTGATCTTCGGGCCCTTAGACGGCACTGCATCACATACAGGCATGCTTCTGTATTGGAAATCACAAAATGGGCTCAGGAATATTTCCAGAGAACATTATCTGTGAACACAATTCACCGTGCCATCCGCCGTTGCCAGCTAAAACTCGATAGTTCAAAGAAGAAGCTGTATCTAAACATGATCCAGAAGCGCAGACGTCTTCTCTGGGCCAAGGCTCATTTAAAATGGACTGTGGCAAAGTGGAAAACTGTTCTGTGGTCAGACGAATCAAAATTTGAAGTTCTTTATGGAAATCAGGGACGCCGTGTCATTCGGACTAAAGAGGAGAAGGACGACCCAAGTTGTTATCAGCGCTCAGTTCAGAAGCCTGCATCTCTGATGGTATGGGGTTGCATTAGTGCGTGTGGCATGGGCAGCTTACACATCTGGAAAGACACCATCAATGCTGAAAGGTATATCCAGGTTCTAGAGCAACATATGCTCCCGTCCAGACGACGTCTCTTTCAGGGAAGACCTTGCATTTTCCAACATGACAATGCCAAACCACATACTGCATCAATTACAGCATCATGGCTGCGTAGAAGAAGGGTCCGGGTACTGAACTGGCCAGCCTGCAGTCCAGATCTTTCACCCATAGAAAACATTTGGCGCATCATAAAACGGAAGATACGACAAAAAAGACCTAAGACAGTTGAGCAACTAGAATCCTACATTAGACAAGAATGGGTTAACATTCCTATCCCTAAACTTGAGCAACTTGTCTCCTCAGTCCCCAGACGTTTACAGACTGTTGTAAAGAGAAAAGGGGATGTCTCACAGTGGGAAACATGGCCTTGTCCCAACTTTGAGAGGTGTTATGAAATTAAAAAAAAAAAAAAAAAAAAATCACCCAATTTTTCTCTTTAAATGATACATTTTCTCAGTTTAAACATTTGATATGTCATCTATGTTCTATTCTGAATAAAATATGGAATTTTGAAACTTCCACATCATTGCATTCCGTTTTTATTTACAATTTGTACTTTGTCCCAACTTTTTTGGAATCGGGGTTGTAGTTGTATTACTGATTCCAGGACCATCACTGATCTGGGATCAACTCATATTTCTTGTTTCAGTTTCAGAAACGGAGTGTCTGTGGGATCTGAGCTCAGTCCAATACATGACTGATTTTGTTATATATCCTCTGACTGATCTGGGATCTGTGATTTATCATTGATCTTACAGGCACCTTCACTGCTTCAGTGTCGTGTAGACAGCTGAGATGAGTTCTACAAAAACCGTTATCACCTCTGTTACATGCTCTATAATTCTCTTACTCTTTTGAGATCAGTCTGACTTACACTCCTCTGCTCTTTCACTGATCTGGGGTCAGCATCTTCTTATCATTTATGGGTTCATTCACTGTTCTAGGATCAGTCTTATAACCACTTCTCTCTTTCTCAGACACATTCTCTGGGCTGCTCTGGGATCAGTTCCATCATACTTTTCTGTGATTCTGTCATGTCTGTTCTTACTGCTCTGGGATCAGTCTTAACACCATTCTGTCTCCGTTTTAGGATCAGCACTTTAATAAGCCGCATCGTCTCTGATTCACTTAGATATTTATGCATTTCAGAGACTGGGGATCAGTTCTACAAACTGATCCAATCTTCTCAGACTGAACAGAAGTTCTGGAGAGCTGATCTAAGACTGTACTGGGATCAGCTCTACAGAAAACAAAAACAAGTCATCAGGAACTCACACTTCTCAAACAAGTCTTATAAATACTTGCATCTTTCTGTTATGGATTCTGCTCTGGGATCAGAAATAGACAGGGTTCCTCCTCTCTGCTCTGATTCACTCACACTGTTCTGAGATCTGTTCAGCGAAACAATGCAAGAAAGACACTGAGGTTCACCAGCTGTCACTCATTACAAACTTGACACAGCAGCTACACAGTGACATCTCACTCCTTTAGGAGAGAGAGAGAGAACTGGTGTGTGTGTGTGTGTGTGTGTGTGTGTGTGTGTGAGAGAACAAACGAACGAACTGGTGTGAGCGAGCGAGAGACACAGAGAGAACTGGTGTGAGCGAGCGAGAGAGACAGAGAGAACTGGTGTGAGCGAGCGAGAGAGACAGAGAGAACTGGTGTGAGCGAGCGAGCGAGACAGAGAGAACTGGTGTGAGCGAGCGAGCGAGAGAGAGAGAACTGGTGTGAGCGAGCGAGCGAGCGAGAACTGGTGTGAGCGAGCGAGCGAGAGAGAACTGGTGTGAGCGAGCGAGAGAGGACTGGTGTGAGCGAGAGAGAGAGGACTGGTGTGAGCGAGCGAGAGAGGACTGGTGTGAGCGAGCGAGAGAGGACTGGTGTGAGCGAGCGAGAGAGGACTGGTGTGAGCGAGCGAGAGAGAACTGGTGTGAGCGAGCGAGAGAGAACTGGTGTGAGCGAGCGAGAGAGAACTGGTGTGAGCGAGCGAGAGAGAACTGGTGTGAGCGAGAGAGAGAGAGAACTGGTGTGAGCGAGAGAGAGAGAACTGGTGTGAGCGAGAGAGAGAGAACTGGTGTGAGCGAGAGAGAGAGAACTGGTGTGAGCGAGAGAGAGAGAACTGGTGTGAGCGAGAGAGAGAGGACTGGTGTGAGCAAGCGAGAGAGAGAGGACTGGTGTGAGCAAGCGAGAGAGAGAGGACTGGTGTGATCGAGCGAGCGAGAGAGGACTGGTGTGATCGAGCGAGCGAGAGAGGACTGGTGTGATCGAGCGAGCGAGAGAGAGAGAACTGGTGTGAGCGAGCGAGAGAGAGACAGAACTGGTGTGAGCGAGCGAGAGAGACAGAACTGGTGTGAGAGAGAGACAGAGAACTGGTGTGATCGAGCGAGTGAGTGAGAACTGGCGTGTGCGAGAGAGCGAACTGGTGTGTGCGAGCAAGCGAGAACTGGTGTGAGAGAGACAGAGCGAACTGGTGTGTGCGAGCGAGAAAACTGGTGTGAATGTGTGAGAGAGAGAACTGGTGTGTGTACGCGCGCGCGAGTGAGAGAGAGAGAGAACTGGTGTGTGTGCGAGCGAGAGAGAGAGAGAGAACTGGTGTGTGCGAGCGAGCGACAGAGAGAGAGAACAGGTGTGTGCGAGCGAGTGAGAACTGGTGTGTGTGGAAGTGAGCGAGCGAGCGCGAACTGGTGCGAGCGAGCGAGCGAGCGCGAGAGAGAGAACTGGTGTGAAAGAGACAGAGCGAACAAGAGAGAGAACTGGTGTGAGAGAGATAGAGCGAACTGGTGTGTGCAAGCGAGAGAGAGAGAACTGGTGTGAGAGAGCGAGAAAACTGGTGTGAATGTGTGAGAGAGAGAACTGGTGTGAGAGAGAACTGGTGTGAGTGTGTGCGAGCGAGCGAGAGAGAACTGGTGCGAGCGAGCGAGAGAAAGAACTGGTGTGTGCGAGCAAGCGACAGAGAGAGAGAGTGAACAGGTGTGTGCGAGCGAGCGAACAGGTGGGTGCGAGCGAGAGAGAACTGGTGTGAGCGAGCGAGAGAGAACTGGTGAGTCTGTGAGAGACAGAGAGAGAGAGAGAACACTGGTGTGAGTGACAGAGAGAGCGCACGCGAGAGACAGAGAGAACTGGTGTGAGTGAGCGAGCGCGCGCGAGAGAGAACTGGTGTGTGAGAGAGACAGAGAGAACTAGTGCGTGCGTGTGTGTGTGTGTGTGTGTGTGTGTGTGAGAGAGAGACAGAACTGGTGCGTGTGTGTGTGTGTGTGTGTGTGAGCGAGCGAGCGAGCAAACTAGTGTGAGAGAGCGCAAACTGGTGTGCGCGAGGGCGAGAGAGAACTGGTGTGCGAGAGAGCGAGAGAGAACGGGTGTATGTGAGAGAGAACACTGGTGTGTTTGTGTGAGAGAGAGAGAGAGAGAGAGAGAGAGAGAGAACACTGGAGTGACAGAGCGCGCACGCGAGAAGACAGAGAACTGGTGTGCGTGAGGGCGAGAGCGCGCGAACTGGTGAGGGCGAGAGCGCGCGAACTGGTGTGCGCGAGAGCGCGCGAACTGGTGTGCGCGAGAGAGCGAACTGGTGTGCGCGAGAGAGCGAACTGGTGTGCGCGAGAGAGCGAACTGGTGTGCGCGAGAGAGCGAACTGGTGTGCGCGAGGGCGAGAGAGAGCGAACTGGTGTGCGAGAGAGCACTGGTGTGCGAGAGAGCGAGAGAGAACGGGTGTATGTGAGAGAGAACGGGTGTATGTGAGCGAGAACACTGGTGTGTCTGTGAGAGAGAGAGAGAGAGAGAGAGAGAGAGAGAGAGAGAACACTGGTGTGAGTGACAGAGCACGCACGCGAGAGACAGAGAACTGGTGTGCGTGAGGGCGAGAGCGCGCGAACTGGTGAGGGCGAGAGCGCGCGAACTGGTGAGGGCGAGAGCGCGCGAACTGGTGTGCGCGAGAGAGCGAACTGGTGTGCGCGAGAGAGCGAACTGGTGTGCGAGAGAGCACTGGTGTGCGAGAGAGCACTGGTGTGCGAGAGAGCGAGAGAGAACGGGTGTATGTGAGAGAGAACGGGTGTATGTGAGCGAGAACACTGGTGTGTCTGTGAGAGAGAGAGAGAGAGAGAGAGAGAACACTGGTGTGAGTGACAGAGCACGCACGCGAGAGACAGAGAACTGGTGTGCGCGAGGGCGCGCGAACTGGTGTGCGCGAGGGCGCGCGAACTGGTGTGCGCGAGGGCGAGAGAACTGGTGTGCGCGAGGGCGAGAGAGCGCGAACTGGTGTGCGCGAGGGTGAGAGAGAGCGAACTGGTGTGTGAGAGAGCACTGGTGTGCGAGAGAGCGAGAGAGAACGGGTGTATGTGAGAGAGAACGGGTGTATGTGAGAGAGAACACTGGTGTGTCTGTGAGAGAGAGAGAGAGAGAGAGAGAGAGAGAGAGAGAGAACACTGGTGAGGGCGAGAGAGCGCGCGAGAACTGGTGTGTGTGAGGGCGAGAGAGAGCGAACTGGTGTGTGTGAGGGCGAGAGAGAGCGCGAACTGGTGTGTGTGAGGGCGAGCGAGAGAGAACTGGTGTGTGTGAGGGCGAGCGAGAGAGAACTGGTGTGTGAGAGAGCGAGAGAGAACAGGTGTGCGTGAGGGCGAGAGAGAACTGGTGTGCGTGAGGGCGAGAGAGAGAGAGCGAACTGGTGTGCGTGAGGGCGAGAGAGAGCGAACTGGTGTGCGTGAGGGCGAGAGAGAGCGAACTGGTGTGCGTGAGGGCGAGAGAGAGCGAACTGGTGTGCGTGAGGGCGAGAGAGAGCGAACTGGTGTGCGTGAGGGCGAGAGAGAGCGAACTGGTGTGCGTGAGGGCGAGAGAGAGCGAACTGGTGTGCGTGAGGGCGAGAGAGAGCGAACTGGTGTGCGTGAGGGCGAGAGAGAGCGAACTGGTGTGCGTGAGGGCGAGAGAGAGCGCGAACTGGTGTGCGTGAGGGCGAGAGAGAGCGCGAACTGGTGTGCGTGAGGGCGAGAGAGAGAGAACTGGTGTGCGTGAGGGCGAGAGAGAGAGAACTGGTGTGCGTGAGGGCGAGAGAGAGAGAACTGGTGTGCGTGAGGGCGAGAGAGAGAGAGAACTGGTGTGCGTGAGGGCGAGAGAGAGAGAACTGGTGTGCGTGAGGGCGAGAGAGAGAGAACTGGTGTGCGTGAGGGCGAGAGAGAGAGAACTGGTGTGCGTGAGGGCGAGAGAGAGAGAACTGGTGTGCGTGAGGGCGAGAGAGAGAGAACTGGTGTGAATGTGTGAGAGACAGAACTGGTGTGAGAGAGCGAGAAAACTGGTGTGTGTGCGAGCGAGTGAGAGAGAGAGAACTGGTGCGAGCGAGCGAGAGAGAGAACTGGTGTGTGCGAGTGAGCGACAACTGGTGTGAGCGAACTGGTGTGAGCGAGCGAGCTAGAACTGGTGAGAGAGCGCGCACGCGAGAGACAGAGAGAACTGGTGTGCGAGAGGGCGAGCGCGAACTGGTGTGCGAGAGGGCGAGCGCGAACTGGTGTGCGAGAGGGCGAGCGCGAACTGGTGTGCGAGAGGGCGAGCGCGAACTGGTGTGCGAGAGGGCGAGCGCGAACTGGTGTGCGTGAGGGCGAGCGCGAACTGGTGTGCGTGAGGGCGAGCGCGAACTGGTGTGCGTGAGGGCGAGCGCGAACTGGTGTGCGTGAGGGCGAGCGCGAACTGGTGTGCGTGAGGGCGAGCGCGAACTGGTGTGCGTGAGGGCGAGAGCGAACTGGTGTGCGTGAGGGCGAGAGCGAACTGGTGTGCGTGAGGGCGAGCGAACTGGTGTGCGTGAGGGCGAGAGAGAGAGAGAGAGAGAGAACACTGGTGTGAGTGACAGAGAGAGCTGGTGCGTGTGAGAGAGAGAACTGGTGCGTGTGAGAGGGAGAACTGGTGCGTGAGAGAGAACTGGTGCGTGTGAGGGAGAACTGGTGCGTGAGAGAGAGAACTGGTGCGTGAGAGAGAGAACTGGTGCGTGTGTGAGAGCGAAAGAGAACTGGTGTGAGAGAGAGAGAGAACTGGTGCGAGCGAGCGAGCGAGAGAACTGGTGTGCGTGCGTGTGTGTGTGTGTGAGAGAGAGACAGAACTGGTGCGTGTGTGTGAGAGACAGAACTGGTGCGTGTGTGTGAGAGAGACAGAGAACTGGTGTGAGCGAGCGAGCGAGAGACAGAACTGGTGTGTGCGTGAGAGAGAACTGGTGTGTGTGTGTGTGTGTGTGTGTGTGTGTGTGTGTGTGTGTGTGTGTGTGTGTGTGAGAGAGTGAGAGAGAGAGCGCGAGAGAGAACTGGTGCATGTGTGAGAGAGAACTGGTGCGAGTGAGAGAGAACTGGTGCGTGCGCGCATGTGTGTGTGTGTGAGAGAGAACTGGTGTGTGTGTGTGTGTGTGTGAGAGAGAGAACTGGTGCGCGCGCGCGTGTGTGTGTGTGTGTGTGTGTGTGTGTGTGTGTGTGAGAGAGAGAGTGCAAGAGAGAACTGGTGCATGTGTGAGAGAACTGGTGCGAGTGAGAGAGAGAACTGGTGCGTGAGTGTGTGTGTGTGTGAGAGAGAGAGAGAGAGAACTGGTGTGTGTGTGTGTGTGTGTGTGTGTGTGAGCGCGAGAGAGAACTGGTGCATGTGTGAGAGAGAACTGGTGCGAGTGAGAGAGAGAACTGGTGCGTGTGAGAGAGAGAGAACTGGTGCGTGTGAGAGAACTGGTGTGTGTGCGCGCGCGCGTGAGAGAGAGAGAACTGCTGCGTGAGTGTGTGCGCGCGCGCGTGTGAGAGAGAGAGAACTGCTGCATGAGTGTGTGTGTGTGTGTGTGTGTGTGTGTGTGTGTGTGTGTGAGAGAGAGAACTGGTGCGTGTGAGAGAGAGAACTGGTGTGAGTGAGCGAGAGAGAACTGGTGAGAGAGAGAGAACACTGGTGTGTCAGAAAGAAAGAGAGAGAACACTGGTGTGAGTGACAGAGAGCGCACGCAAGAGAGAGAGAGAACTGGTGTGTGAGAGAGAGAGAGAGAGAGAGAACACTGGTGTGTCTGAGAGAGAGAGAGAACACTGGTATGTCTGAGAGAGAGAGAGAGAGAGAGAGAGAGAGAGAACATTGGTGTGAGTGACAGAGAGCGCACGCGAGAGACAGAGGACTGGTGTGAGTGAGCGAGCGAGCGAGCGAGCGAACTGCTGTGAGTGAGCGAGCGCGCGCATGAGAGAGAGAGAGAGAACTGGTGTGAGTGTGTGAGAGAGACAGAGAACGAACTGGTGCGTATGTGTGAGTGAGAGAGAGACAGAGAGAGAACTTGTGTGTGTGTGTGTGTGTGTGTGTGTGTGAGAGAGTTAGAGAGAGAACTCGTGTGAAAGAGAGAGAGAGAGAACTGGTGTGAGTGAGAGAGAGACAGAACGAACGTGTGTGTGTGTGTGTGTGTGTGTGTGTGTGTGTGTGTGTGAGAGAGAGAGAGAACTGGTGTGAAAGAGAGAGAGAGAACTGGTGTGCGTGTGTGTGTGTGTACATGTGAGCGAGCAAGAGAGAAGAAACTGGTGTGTGAGGGCGAGCAAACTGGTGCGAGCGAACTGGTGCGAGCGTGTGAGAGCGAGCGAACTGGTGTGTGAGAGAGCGCGAGCGAGCGAACTGGTGTGTGAGAGAGCACGAACTGTGTGTGTGAGAGAGCACGAACTGGTGTGTGAGAGAGAGCGAGAGAGAACAAACTGGTGTGTGAGAGAGCGCGAGAGAGCACGAACTGGTGTGTGAGAGAGAGCGAGAGAGAACGAACTGGTGTGTGAGAGAGCGCGAGAGAGCACGAACTGGTGTGTGTGAGAGAGCGAGAGAGAACGAACTGGTGTGTGTGAGAGCGAGAGAGAACTAACTGGTGTGTGAGAGAGCGAGAGAGAACTAACTGGTGTGTGAGTGAGAGAGAACTAACTGGTGTGTGAGTGAGAGAGAACTAACTGGTGTGTGAGTGAGAGAGAACTAACTGGTGTGTGAGTGAGAGAGCGCGAACTGGTGTGTGAGTGAGAGAGAGCGCGAACTGGTGTGTGAGTGAGAGAGAGCGCGAACTGGTGTGTGAGTGAGAGAGAAGAAGAACGAACTGGTCCGTGTGTGTGTGTGAGGGACAGAGAGAACTGGTGTGTGTGTGTGTGGAGAGAGTGTGAGAACTGGTGCGAGTGAGAGAACTGGTGTGTGTGTGTGTGTGTGTGTGTGTGTGTGTGTGTGTGTGTGTGTGAGAGAGAGAACTGGTTCGAGTGAGAGAGCTGGTGTGTGAGAGAGAGAGAGAACTGGTGTGTGTGTGAGAGAGAGAGAGAGAGAGAGAGAGAGAGAGAGAGAGAGAGAGAACTGGTGTGTGTGAGCAAGCAAGAGAGAGAACTGGTGTGTGTGAGCGAGTGAGAGCGAGAGAGAACTGGTGCGCGAGAGCCAGAGAGAACTGGTGCGCAAGAGAACTGGTGTGTGAGAGAGAGAGATAACTGGTATGAGAGAGAGAGAGAACTGGTGTGAATGAGCGAGAGAACTGGTGTGTGTGAGAGAGAGAGATAACTGGTATGAGAGAGCGAGAGAGAGCGAGAACTGGTGTGAGTGAGCGAGAGAACTGGTGTGAGAGTGAGAAGGAGAACTGGTGTGTGAGAGCGAGAGAGAACTGCTGTGAGAGAGAGAGAACTGTTGTGAGAGCGAACCAGTGTGAGTGAGCGAGAAGGAGAACGGACTGGTGCGTGCGTGTGCGAGAGAGAGGAAGAGAACCGGTGTGTATGAGAGAGAAGAAGGAGAGAGAACTGGTGTGCGAGAGAAAGAGAACCGGTGTGTATGAGAGAGAAGGAGAGAGAACTGGTGTGTGAGACAGAGAGAATTGTTGTGAGAGCGAGAGAGAGACAGAGAGAACTGTTGTGAGAGCGAGAGAGAGACAGAGAGGACTGGTGTGAGTGACCGAGAGAGAACTGCTGTGAGAGCGAGAGAGGGACAGAGAGAACTGATTTGTGAGAGAAAGAGAACTGGTGTGTGTGTGTGTGTGTGTGTGTGTGTGTGTGTGTGTGTGTGTGTGAGAGAGAGAGAGAGAACTGGTTCGAGTGAGAGAGCTGGTGTGTGAGAGAGAGAGAGAACTGGTGTGTGTGTGTGTAAGAGAGAGAGAGAGAGAGAGAGAGAGAGAGAGAGAGAGAGAGAGAACTGGTGTGTGTGAGCAAGCAAGAGAGAGAACTGGTGTGTGTGAGCGAGTGAGAGCGAGAGAGAACTGGTGCGCGAGAGCCAGAGAGAACTGGTGCGCAAGAGAACTGGTGTGTGAGAGAGAGAGAGAACTGGTGTGAATGAGCGAGAGAACTGGTGTGTGTGAGAGAGATAACTGGTATGAGAGAGCGAGAGAGAACTGCTGTGAGAGAGAGAGAACTGTTGTGAGAGCGAACCAGTGTGAGTGAGCGAGAGAGAACCGGTGTGAGTGAGCGAGAAGGAGAACGGACTGGTGCGTGCGTGTGCGAGAGAGAGGAAGAGAACCGGTGTGTATGAGAGAGAAGAAGGAGAGAGAACTGGTGTGTGAGAGAAAGAGAACCGGTGTGTATGAGAGAGAAGGAGAGAGAACTGGTGTGTGAGACAGAGAGAATTGTTGTGAGAGCGAGAGAGAGACAGAGAGAACTGTTGTGAGAGCGAGAGAGAGACAGAGAGGACTGGTGTGAGTGACCGAGAGAGAACTGCTGTGAGAGCGAGAGAGGGACAGAGAGAACTGATGTGTGAGAGAAAGAGAACTGGTGTGTGTGTGTGTGTGTGTGTGTGTGTGTGTGTGTGTGTGTGTGTGTGTGCGCGCGCGCGAAAGAGAGAAAGAGAACTGGTGCGCGTGAGAGAACACTGGCGCGCGCGAGAGAACTGGTGTGTGAGAGAGAGAGCACTGGTGTGAGAGAGAGAGAACTGGTGTGAGAGAGAGAGAGAGAGAACTGGTGTGTGAGAGAGAGAACTGGTGTGTGAGCGAGAGAGAGCGAGCGAGAGAGAACTGGTGTGAGTGAGAGAGAAGAAGAACGAACTGGTGCGTGTGTGTGAGAGAGAGAGAGAGAGAGAGAGAGAGAGAGAGAGAGAACTGGTGTGAGTGACCGAGAGAGAGAGCGAGAGAGAACTGGAGTGTGCGCGCGTGTGCGTGAGAGAGAACTGGTGTGAGTGAGTGAGCGAGAGAGAACTGGTGTGTGTGTGTGTGTGAGAGAGAGAGAGCGAGCGAGAGAGAACTGTGTGAGAGAGAGAGCGCGAGAGAGAACTGGTGTGAGAGAGCGAGAGAGAACTGGTGTGAGAGATTTGAGATTTTAAATCCACTTTATTTCCAGACCCTTGTTTATACCACTGACATGTACTTCAAATAAATGGACACAACAACACTGTAAAAAAAAAAAAAAGGACCATACAGCCAAGTTCTAGGCTAGAAAACAAGAAAAGGTCACATCCTCATCCCTCACTGCGCAAAGTGCTTCCCCACAACACCACCTATCAACAAATGTGTCAATATCTTTCATAAGCTCGTAAAAATGGAAATCAGTAAGAATCCTGGATTTCACCAGACTTGAAAACACACGTACTGCACTGCAATCTAAGTCTCCAGACACCCTGTTCCTCCTGCTGATGTAAATGGCCATTTTTGCCTGACCAAAAATAAAGTTTATCAGCTGACACTTGGATCTGTGCTTCTGTGTGTACCTGAAACCCAAAATAAGTCTGCACAGAAAAAACTTCACCAAAGGCCAAAAACAAATTTGTCAAAATGCCAAACAAAGGCAAAAGTCTTGAACAGTGCATAAAACAATGAAAAACAGTTTCTCTCTGAAAACAAAAAGGGCAGTCTTGACTCACTGCAGGGTTGATAATGCAAACAAACGCATTAATTGCCAAGATACCATGGAGGAGTCTCCACTGCAAATCACCAGTCTGTTTTTTCAGGGGTGGCTTGTAGTGTCCTCCATTCAGGTTTCACATCATTTTGTAAATTTAAAACATCTCGCCAAGGGGTGTCGACTCTCATATTAAGCTTCTGTTTATTTAAAACAATCACACACAACTTATAGAAAACTTTCCCGCTCAAGGTGGCCAGTGAAATCCCAACATCCTCTCTGCCCTCCAATAGAACCCCTGTACAATCCCCAAGTCCAGGAAAGATGTTCAGCAAGGAGAAAGAGTCGTTCTTGATGGGGAAGTCAACCCCCACACTATACCTTGTCAGCATTTTGAGTTCATCCGCTGAGAAACACTTTTTCCATCTGTTCAGCAATTTGTCGACAATGCGTGCGGACCTGAAGCCCAGACGCGCTACCAACTCAGAGGAAGATGAGAAGTTAACACCTGTACAGTTCACCAAATGTTTGACCTGAAAAACACCAGTCCTGGACAAAAGTCTTGACAGTGTAGGGTTGCTGTCCATAGAGACATCCAACCTAGAACCATGGATTAAGGGTTCCTCAAGCAGCCAATGCAGCGACGTATTCAGTCCAGGCCTTTCTGTGTGGAACAGGCGCAGAATCTGAAAAACACCCTTGTAGAACGTCGGTAATCCAGAAGTGTCCAGCCTTTTAACATCCATTAGGAAGAGAGCCTTGCCCATCCTCAACCCCTCCACGGTCTGAAATAGAAGGCTCACAAGCGGTCTCCACACCAAGTCTGGGACCCATCAAGTATCTCTGCAAGAACATTAGACGGAAAGCTGCCACTCTGCTTGGTAAATGTATCAGACCTTGTCCCCCTTCATCCTTTGGCAAATACAGAACGCTTTGAGGCAGCCAGCGCAAATTGTCCCCCAAAAAAGCTCACGAGAAGCACTTGAATATTGGCCATAAGGTCTTTTGGGGGGTCAGCACATTAATTTGTGTCACAATGAAGCAGCGACCAGATTGTTCGTGATGAGGATGCGCCCAGCGCTCGAAACTAACGGTGTCCCGATGTCCCGGGGACCATAAAAAATGTCATCGGGACACAAAATTATCATATCTGGGACAATCCCGGGACAATGGAAAAAAAACAGATCTAGAAAAAAGTTCTACATTAATATTATTTACAAAGCCGTAACACATACGTAGACATTCACCTAATTTGTCAATTTTAATTTTAAAACGTTAACAGCGAAAAATACATAGTAGCTACACTTTCGATGCACCTGCATCCGTAGGCTACAGAGCAGCGCATTCTGTTCTAGAATCTTCGGCCGGTGTCCGCATTATATGGACTTGGAATGGAATTGCTACCGCACACGCTGCGCCGACTCTCGCCAGAACAAAAATGCTGAAGTGGTTGAAGCGGACCGACCGCGGGGAAGAAACTGAAAGCCCAGACATAACGTCTCCGGGACCTTCAGGATCCAAAGTGTCATCGCCTGGTCTGCAGGCAACGCTATATAACGTGTCTAACACTGTTAGACACGTTATAAAATACAACAGGAATGATGTGGATGATATTGACGGAAGATACCGTTCAACAGAATAAGTGAGTTTTCTTGGTGTCTTTCTAGTTCAGAAAGTTTAGTCAGTCAGCAGCACAACTAGGCTCGGACCTGCACTATGCTGATGCTGCTAACATTTGCACCCGGCAGCGAAAGTTCATAAAATGGATAACGGAAAGTTCATAAAAATGGATAACGGAAAGTTCATAAAAATGGATAACGGAAAGTTCATAAAATGGATAACGGAAAGTTCATAAAATGGATAACGGTAATGGTGAAAATTATAAGTTGGCCTTATAAGTACCAACAGATATTCAAGGTATAAGTAGATGAAATGAACATAAAAGGGGTCTTATTTTCAACTAAAGTGTACTGCAGATGTAGGGAGTTGAAACATTTTCTGAATGAGCTAGTTGGCCCCTTTAAATAAACGGGTATCTATTCATACAGTGAGAAAGCCAAAGTTTAATAAACTGAAAATGCAATAACTGTAATTTTGAAGTAGATGATGTATAGGACATGTGTCGCTTGTGTCTTGTGACTTATTGTAAAAATGATATAAGGGGTTCAAAATCGCATAGTTACAAATATAATAGTAACTTCATATGATGGGCGGCACGGTGGTGTAGTGGTTAGCGCTGTCGCCTCACAGCAAGAAGGTCCTGGGTTCGAGCCCCGGGGCCGGCGAGGGCCTTTCTGTGTGGAGTTTGCATGTTCTCCCCGTGTCCGCGTGGGTTTCTTCCGGGTGCTCCGGTTTCCCCCACAGTCCAAAGACATGCAGGTTAGGTTAACTGGTGACTCTAAATTGACCGTAGGTGTGAATGTGAGTGTGAATGGTTGTCTGTGTCTATGTGTCAGCCCTGTGATGACCTGGCGACTTGTCCAGGGTGTACCCCGCCTTTCGCCCGTGGTCAGCTGGGATGGGCTCCAGCTTGCCTGCGACCCTGTAGGGCAGGATAAAGCGGCTAGAGATAATGAGATGAGATGAGACTTCATATGATAATATTAACCACTGGTTATTTCAGAGAGGAAAAAAATGGGGACACTATTGCTTCCATTCGGGACAATACAACACAGAATTCGGGACCACTGGGGGACACAAAGAAAAAAAGTTAATTTCGAGCCCTGGATGCGCCCCCTGTAGGACATATGGGGTAAAATCCACCTCCATCTGTTCAGACGGCCTTTGATCTTCTCCAAGACTCCTTCCCAATTTCTCCGAGAGGTGTTTTGATCACCCAGGTAAACCCCGAGGTACTTAAGACCCTCCCTCTTCCACATCAGCCCAGCAGGAAGTTGTATGTCATGTCCAGACCAACCCCCAACACAAAAAGCATCGCTCTTGTTCCAATTCACCTTAGCAGATGATATGGAACCAAACAGGTCAGTTGTTTTGAGTAACACATCAATGTTTTTTTGTCCACTGACCAATGTGATGACATCATCGGCATAGGCTGACAATTTAAAAAAACGTTCACAAGAAGGAACATACAGACCAGAGAGCTCAGCCCTCAAACGCACTAACAGAGGCTCGATTGCTAATGAATAGAGCATACCAGAGAGAGAACAACCCTGTCGAACACCCCTGTTAACGCTGAATGGAGCACACAAAAAGCCGTTGATTTTAAGTACGCTTTCGACATTGCAATACAGCATTTTGATCAAACTTAGAAAGGCATCACCAAAACCAAAATGCTTCAGTGCTTTCCACAAATGTGTGTTCCACACGGTTGAAGGCCTTTTCCTGGTCCAGTGAAACCAAACCAGTTTTCAGACCAACAAGTTTGGAAACGTCGAGGACACCTTTAATTAGGTGGATGTTGTCAAATATAAAACGCTCAGGTATGCAATAAGTCTGGTCTTGATGTATGACCTCCGACATTACCTTTCCCAAACGAATAGCTAGGGTCTTTGAAAGAATTTTATAATCAATTGTAAGTAAAGCTACAGGGCGCCAGTTTTTGAGATAGTTCAAGTCACCTTTTTTAGGCAGCAGGGTAAGCACCGCCCTCCTACATGACAAAGGTAGTTGCCCTGTTTCCAGACATTCATTTAGGACACTGAGGTGGGGTTTACATTAGACCGTATCAGCGGATCATCAGATTAACGTTTTTAAAACGATTAGCGTGCACACAGCAACGCCAATACACGATTCGCGTGCACACAGCAATGCCAATACACGGATACGCTCGGCTCCGCAGGCATCCTGCGCTCCAAATCACTCCGCCCTGAACAGCGAGTGCCCTCTGGAGGGTGCGCACTCCGGCCCTGCGCAGCTCACAGAGCGCGCGAGTGAAGTGCACGAGCAGTGATTCGGGACTGAGCCGCTGTGTGTGATCTCAGTGCATATCGGGCATGCGCGTCACTTACCACTTGCAAGTGGAAGGATGGCAAGCCTAAAGACAATCATAACTACACAATGGGCAGTATTTGCATCAGTATTTGCAGTATTTTCATACTTTTATACTCTTTAATGAAAGGTGATACAAGGCGGAAGTCCGCGCCGTTTTTCAGCAGTCGCGTCACATGACCAACGCCAGCGAATCAGGAAGGTGGATGTCACAGTGACGTTGTCCAATGACGATGCCAGCTAGAGCTCAGCACAGCGTATCCGCGTATTCTCAATGTTTACACAGCACCGGACCAGACACGATCTGGATTGAATACGTGGACGCTGGCGGATTCCCGTTTCCCGGCGTTTCAATGTAAACGGACAGTGCATCCGCGAAGAAAACGAGACAGATATGGTCTAATGTAAACTTGGCCTGAGAAAGTCTTTCCCCAGGATGGGCCAAAAGGCTCGAAAGAATTCAACTGATAGCCCATCAATGCCCGGTGCTTTCCCACACTGCATAGTGTGGAGGGCGCCCTCCAGCTCATCCAATGACAAAGGCCCATCAAGCACCTTAGCAGAGTCATCACTGACGGTGGGCAGATTTTGGAAAAAAATGTCTTCCACATGCGGATGCTCAACATATTCACATCGATACAGTTCTGAGAAGAAAGCTACAGCTTCTCTGCAAATGTCAGAGGAGTCTGATACCAGTGTCCCCGATACGGAATAAACACTATGAATAAATCTTTTTTGACTGTTCCTCTTTTCCAAACCAAAGAAAAACTTGGATGGAGCATCTATTTCAGCAACGTTCTGAAAACGTGACCTAATTAGAGCTCCCTGAGCCTTAACTCTTAAAAGGTCAGATAGTAACACCTTTCTGGATTTAAAAGACTCATAATAAGATTGATTACCACCTGAGGATGTGGGGTGTTGCATATCCATAATTTCAAGTTCTATAGCTTTTAGGGACTCAGTAATCACTTTGGAAACACATAGGCTGTAGTCTTGGCAAAACATTTTAATTTTCGCTTTCGCCACATCCCACCACTGTGCAAGCGATGAGTATAAGGTTTTCTCAGCTGTTATGACACTCCAAAAAACAACAAAACTATCCTGAGAGTCCTCTAAAAGTGATGCATTGAAATGCCAATAGGCGCTCCTAGGTTTGACATTGGTCATGAAAACATTGCAAACGACCATGCTGTGGTCAGAAAAACCAACAGGGCATATCCAGCATTTTCTAATGATATTCAAAAATATAAAATCTGTCAAGTCGTGCCATGGACAACACGTTACCCCTAGAATGCACCCAAGTGTATTGTCTGCCAGTTTTGTGGAAGCACCTCCACACATCACACAGCCCATATGTTTGTAGCAGTTCAACAAGGTGGCTACGCGACAAGGCATGGGGTTCAGCGTGGTTCCTATCCATGCTATCTGTCATGCAATTAAAATCACCGCCTAGAAACAAGATATAAAACATTTCATAATTGTGTCAGACGTAACAAACACAACGTAGTCAGAGCCATCAATTTTGAAACGAAGGGTTATATTAAGTTCATCACCGCCATTAAGTATCATGTAAGCCTGACGGCGAAGAGAGACAACATGTTTGAGAAGGGGCGATTTACAACCAAGCGACATTTTAAAAAGCTTGCCATGGCGAGAAAGCTTGCGTTCAAGCATGCTATCAGGGAGAAAAGGGGGAACATTAGAAATAACGATTTTCTTTGAAGGCAAACTTAAAGGCAAAACCGTGTGGAGTACGCCATTGAGCACCACTCCCCTTTCGACCATTACATTTGCAAAGTCAATGCGTTTAAAGAAAATTACAATGGCTCAATTCATCCTCGAGGCCGACGCAATGTTCTCATGACCAACAATATCACCCACTGCTAGACTGCACTCCTCAACACGGACATCCGCAACCACCTTAACGCCATGACGGCGTGATAAGGTTGTAAAATCCATGGACCCTCCAGAGGAGGTCATGGCTCCGACCAGCGAAAGCTGGATACGGGCTCAGGGGACAGACCCGTCCAAAAAAAAGTTTGCCTTATGCAACAGTGAAATGTACATAAAAAAAAAAAATACCGAACAAAAAGAAGAAGATCAGAAAGAAGGAAAGTTAGAAAGCTACAGAAGGGCACAACGCTCACAGCACTCACCAACA
>NC_083576.1:84547853-84562853 GCF_027579695.1 Neoarius graeffei
CCGTGAGCAGGGGCTCAGAACGGTGCGTCGCAGAGAGCCTGCAGCACCAATGAAGGTCCCATGTGGGTACCCGGCTCCGTCGGGGGGGGTCTCAACCGGAGAGCACCCTTCAAGAAACGTGCCACCAAGGCGTGGGACCCCACGGTCCTTCCCCCAACTCTGGCAAGCTGAGCAGAGATGGCAGCTGCATAGACCTTGATGGTGGCAGGGGTAAGACCCTTATCAAAAGCAGAGACTGGCGGAACAGTCAAATGGTCGGCAGGGGGCAGCATGTAGGCTCCTCCCCCCGAGTTAAGCACCAGTTGGAGAAAAGCCTCCATCTGTTGGCATAGAGGGCATTGGTGGGGGGTGCCCGAGAGCTTGCAATGGTATTGACCACTGCCGGCTCACAAGGACCTCGCAGGGGGTCCGGCCCTTCAGCGGCCATACCCAGAGCTGCAGACGGGCTGGATCCGGGTGCCAGATCTGCCCTCCCAGCTGTGATAGCAGGTCAGTCCTCACTGGCAGGCACCAGGGGTCGCCGTTCAGAAGTTGCAGCAACTTGGGAACCACACTCTGCCCGGCCACCGGGGGGGCGACAAGCAGCAGCCCGTGGTGGTCCATCGCAACCCTGTGTAGGGTTGGCATGATCAGCAGCAGAGGGGGGGAGGCATACAGCAGTTGCCTCGGCCAAGCATGCGCCAGCGCATCCTGGCCCAGGGGACTGGGCCGTGGAGGCTGAACCACAGAGGGCAGTGTGTCGACTCCCGGCAGGCAAAGAGGTCCACCTCTGCCCTGCCAAAATGTTCCCAGATGGCGAGAACCACCACTGGGTTGAGTCTCCATTCCCCGGGATCGGGGTCCTGGCGGGACAGCAGATCTGCTGCCCTGTTGGCAGTGCCTGGCAAGTACATGGCACGCAGGCTCAAGAGATGTCGATGGGCCCACCGCAGAAGTTGGCCAGCCACTTCCAAGCACTGGAGGGACTTTGTGCCTCCCTGGTGGTTGATGTAGTACACTACCGTAGCGTTGTCCGTCCGCACCAGAACGTGTCTGCCGGTCAGGCCTAGGAGGAAGTGCTGTAGGCCGAGGAACACAGCCCGTAGCTCCAGCACGTTGATGTGCTGCGCCCGTGCAGCACCGGGTGGAGGTGGAGACCGTTGAACCACCTCTGAAGCGGCATAAGTCCAGAAGTCCCAGCGGGACCAGAGAGGAGGCTGCCGTAAGCATGCCCAGCAGGCGCTGAAAGGTCTTCAGGGCGAGTGACCTACCCCGTCCGAAGCGGCCAAGCAGTAGGCGGATGTTGTGGATCCTTGTCTGGGAGGGAGTTACCATCAACGACCTCGAATCCAGGTGCACGCCCAAGAAAGTCGTCTCCCGGCTGGGCACCAGCGAGCTCTTCTTGTAATTCACCCTGAGCCCCAGCTCTACGACATGCGAGAGCACAGTCGCGATGTTGGTGCGGGCCTGAGCTGCTGACCGTGAACAGACAAGCCAGTCGTCCAGGTAGGGCAGGACACGCAAACCCCTTGCCTGAAGTAGTGCCGATGCCGCTGCCGCACACCCGGTGAACACACGGGGTGCCAGCGATATCCCAAAGGGCAGAACATTGAACTCGAAAGCCTGGCCCTCGAAGGCAAACCGCAGGAACTGCCTGTGGTGTGGCACAATGGGAACATGGAAGTAGGCGTCTTTCAGGCCAAGGTGACAACCAGTCGCCCGCCTGGATGTGGTGTAAGACATCCACTGTACGCAGCATGCGGAATCTCATGGTCCTCAAGTGGGAATTGAGGGACCTCAGGTCGAGGATCGGGCGGATACCGCCGTCCTTCGGAACCAGAAAATACCTGGAGTAGAACCCACCTTGCTGTCTCTGCCTGTCGACGGGAGAGACTGCTCCTTTCTCCAGGAGGGTGGCGATTTCCTGCCGGGGGACGAGGGACTTCCCCGGATGGCTCACGGTGGTGTTTGACCCCATGAAACGTGGTGGACGGCGGCAGAACTGGATGCGGTAACCCTCGGTGAGGGTCACCAGCACCCAGGGGTCAACGCTCTCCAGCTTTGGAGCTGTTCGCTGGAAAAGCGGCCGACCGCCGGCGCGCTGATGTCAGCGCCGTCCAGAGCGCCCCCGTCGGTCACCATGGGGGCGACAAGGAGTGGACTGGGTGTAGGGGGCGGCACCGCGGGTCCGGGAGGTGGTGGGGTGGCGAAAGTCATCAACCCGTCTGGTCTCCTGGCGGGTGCGTGGCCGAGACAGAGTCGGTGTGGGCCCCCTGAAGGACTGGGCAGCATTGCCATGGTGGTGGGCCTGGCGGGGGCCAGCGAACTGCTGTTACGCCTAGATGACCTGGGCACTCCGATCCAGGGCTTGCTGAGTGGCTTCGCCAAACGGCTCCCCGGGGACAACAGGGAGAGAGTGCAGCACACGCCGGTCGGGCTCGGCCAGAGGGGACTGTGCCCGCCATATCTGCTGGCGGCCGAGGGTGAGATACGACATCAGCCGGCCCAGTTCCCGTGACGAGTAGGCAAAGGCCTGGAGCCGCGTCACACAGCTCCCGTGATGCCGCGCTCGTCCCCTCCAGCGTCTGGGGGTCCATGACACCTGGCTGGCAGAAGGGAACTTAAATAGGGCGAGAACGCTCCGAGTAAGTAGCCCAAAATAAACTATCAGGCGGAAATAAGAAATAAACGACCGGGCGAACACACCCGTGGTCGGGAATATTAACAAGGATGGCGCCGTGCGCTACAGAACTGATAAACAGCGGCGAGAAACACCGCTTTAATTTAAATGAATGAAGACCGCTTACCTGAGCGACAACAAACCGGCCTCCAGCAGCGAGGACACGCCCCGGAGGGCTAGTCAGCTAACTCCACCGAGCGAGAGCGCTCAGCTTAACGGAGTAACAACCAATACGAATATAACACACAAGACAGCCGGCCCGTGAGCAGGCCGGAGACAAGACTACACAAAACAAGCGGTTGATAATATTAACAAGGATAGGCACTGTGCGCCACAGAACTGATAAACAGCGGTGAGAAACACCGCTTTAATTTAAATGAATGAAAGCCGCTTCTCAATGTTGGGCATCTGCAGGAGGCCATAGGTAGGGGTGTCCTGCATTGCCGCCAGGGCCCTGCAGTCACTAGGGAGGTGGGAAGGCATCTAGGGTCCGCCCAACACCTCTGTAACTCCTCGATGTATGAGGCCGAGGGCGGAACAGACAACGAGGAAGGCTATGTGGGACCTCTGAAGAAAGCGCTCTGATGCTGGGCCACCGGGGCGTGTCCAACCCCAGACGGGCCAATGCAGCCCTCAGCATTGGCTGGATGCTCAGGCACATGCAGTCTGCGCAGGCCATGTCCGTCAGCCCCTGCCGCAGGTGATCAATACCCAGGCATGAGGGGCACTCGCGGTGGCCGTCCTCCGGTTCGAGGGGGACCGGCAGTTGGCGCAGCGAGAGAAGAGGTCCATGACGCCTGGCTGGCAGAAGGGAACTTAAATAGGGCGAGAACGCTCCAAGTAAGTAGCCCAAAATAAACTATCAGGCGGAAATAAAAAATAAACGACCGGGCGAACACACCCGTGGTCGGGAATATTAACAAGGATGGCGCCGTGCGCTACAGAACTGATAAACAGCGGCGAGAAACACCGCTTTAAATGAATGAAGACCGCTTACCTGAGCGACAACAAACCGGCCTCCAGCAGCGAGGACACGCCTCGGAGGGCTAGTCAGGTAACTCCACCGAGCGAGAGCGCTCAGCTTAACGGAGTAACAAACAATACGAATATAACACACAAGACAGCCGGCCCGTGAGCAGGCCGCGCTTCTCAATGTTGGGCATCTGCAGGAGGCCATAGGTAGGGGTGTCCTGCATTGCCGCCAGGGCCCTGCAGCGGGAACACTGCCCCCTGTGGCGGAGGCTGAAGATTCGCCAGCAGGGCCTTCATCTCCTCCAGCTCGGTGGACATCACCTCCACCTTCTGAGCCAAATCGCCCGAGCGCTTCTTTTTTCGCCTTAAAAGCGAAGACATGTGGGGGAACCCACGGCGCTTGCTGGGCCCCGCTGCTGCAGCCGACACCGTGTCCTGTCCCCCCGAGGCCCGGGGGATGTCAGACGGAGAATCCAGCCGAGCCAGCCTGGCGGTCCGCGCAGCCACGCTCAGGCACATGCAGCGCAGCGAGAGAAGAGGTCCATGACGCCTGGCTGGCAGAAGGGAACTTAAATAGGGCGAGAACACCCCAAGTAAGCAGCCCAAATAAACAATCAGGCGGTAATGAAAAACGACCGGGCGAACACACCCGTGGTCGGGAATATTAACAAGGATAGGCGCCGTGCGCCACAGCACTGATAAGCAGCGGCGAGAAACACCGTTTTAATTTAGATGAATGAAAACCGCTTACCTGGGCGACAACAAGCCAGCCTCCAGCGGCGAGGACACCGCCCCGGAGGGCTAGTCAGCTAACTCCACCGAGCGAGAGCGCTCAGCTTAACGGAGTAACAATATGAATACAACCCACAAGACCGCCGGCCTGTGAGCAGGCCGGAGACAAGGCTACACAAAATAAGGCGGTTAATAATATTAACAAAGATAGGCGCAGTGCGCCACAGAACTGATAAACAGCGGCGAGGAACACCGCTTTAAATTAAATAAATGAAAACCGCTTACCTGAATGAGGACAAGCCAGCCTCCAGCGGCGAGGACACCGCCCCGGAGGACTAATCAGCTAACTCCACCGAGCGAGAGCACTCAGCTTAACGGAGTAACAAACAATACAACACAAGACCGCCGGCCTGTGAGCAGGCCGGAGACAAGGCTGAATGAAGACAAGCCGGCCTCCAGCGGTGAGGACACCGCCCCGGAGGATTAATCAGCTAACTCCACCGAGCGAGAGCGCTCAGCTTAACGGAGTAATAAATCAATACGAATACAACACACAAGACAGCCGGCCTGTGAACAGGCCGGCGGCGAGGCTACACAAAACAAGGTGGTTAATAATATTAACAAGGATAGGCGCCGAGCGCCGCAGAACTGATAAACAGCGGCGAGAGGAACGCCGCTTTAATTTAAATAATGAAACCCGCTTACCTGAAGCGAAAACAAGCCGGCCTCCAGCGGTGAGGACACCGCCCCGGAGGGCTAATCAGCTAACTCCACCGAGCGAGAGCGCTCAGCTTACGGAGTAATAAATCAATATAACGACAAGAAGAAAAGAGTTGGTGGACTTAGCGCAGTTTCTTGGAGGGTGCATAAGCACAGCCCCAACCCTACGGGTAATGAAACTACCACAGCGCTTTGTCCAAATTCCAACTCGCAACCTGCAAACGCGAGAAGATGTAAGAGGTCACTTCCTGGGTTTACCGGTCTTTTATGCCGGGGTCACGGGGTGACGTCACCCAGGTCACACGTGACTTTGTTGTTACTATTACTCGACCTGCACGTTCGTGTGATGGATATCCATGTGCTGAAAGCACCGCCTCTGGCGGTCAGTAGAAACGAAATAGAACTGGTGTGAGAGAGAGAGAGAGAGAGAGAGAGAGAGAGAGAGAGAGAGAGAGAGAGACAGAGAGAGAACACTGGTGTGTGTGTGTGTGTGTGTGTGTGAGAGAGAGAGAGAGAGAACTGGTGTGTGAGAGAGAGAGAGAGAGAGAGAGAGAACGAGAACTGTTGTGAGCGAGCGAGCGAGAGAGACACACAGATACAGAGAGGACTGGTCTGAGAGAGAGAGAGAGAGAGAACACTGGGGTGTGTGTGTGAGAGAGAGAGAGAGAGAACGAGAACTGTTGTGAGTGAGCGAGAGAGAACTGGTGTGAGCGAGCGAGCGAGAGAGACACACAGATACAGAGAGGACTGGTCTGAGAGAGAGAGAGAGAGAGAGAGAGAGAACACTGGGGTGTGTGTGTGTGAGAGAGAGAGAGAGAACACTGGTGTGTGTGTGTGTGTGTGTGTGTGTGTGTGTGTGAGAGTGAGAGAAGTGGTGTGAGAGAGAGAGAGAGAGAGAGAACACTGGTGTGTGTGTGTGTGTGTGTGTGTGTGTGAGAGAGAGAGAGAGAACACTGGTGTGTGTGTGTGAGAGAGAGAGAACTGGTGTGAGAGAGAGAGAGAGAGAGAGAGAACACTGGTGTGTGTGTGTGTGAGAGTGAGAGAAGTGGTGTGAGAGAGAGAGAGAGAGAACACTGGTGTGTGTGTGTGTGTGTGTGTGTGTGTGTGTGTGAGAGAGAGAGAGAGAGAGAACTGGTGTGAGAGAGAGAGAGAGAACTGGTGTGAGAGAGAGAGAGAGAGAGAGAGACAGAGAGAGAACACTGGTGTGTGTGTGTGTGTGTGTGTGTGTGTGTGTGTGTGTGTGTGTGTGAGAGAGAGAGAGAGAGAGAGAACTGGTGTGAGAGAGAGAGAGAGAGAGAACGAGAACTGTTGTGAGCGAGCGAGCGAGCGAGAGAGACACACAGATACAGAGAGGACTGGTCTGAGAGAGAGAGAGAGAGAGAGAGAGAACACTGGGGTGTGAGAGAGAGAGAGAGAACTGGTGTGAGAGAGAGAGAGAGAGAGAGAGAGAACGAGAACTGTTGTGAGTGAGCGAGAGAGAACTGGTGTGAGCGAGCGAGCGAGCGAGAGAGACACACAGATACAGAGAGGACTGGTCTGAGAGAGAGAGAGAGAGAGAACACTGGGGTGTGTGTGTGTGTGTGTGTGTGTGTGTGAGAGAGAGAGAGAACTGGTGTGAGAGAGAGAGAGAGAGAGAACGAGAACTGTTGTGAGTGAGCGAGAGAGAACTGGCGTGCGCGCGTGTGTGTGTGTGTGTGTGTGAGTGAGTGAGAGAACTGGTGTGAGCGAGCGAGAGAGAGAGCGCCCGCGAGAGAGAGACAGAGAGAGAACTGGTGTGAGAGAGACAGAGAGAACTGGTGTGAGAGAGACAGAGAGAGAACTGGTGTGAGAGAGACAGAGAGAGAACTGGTGTGAGAGAGCGAGAGAGAACTGTGAGTGAGCGAGCGAGAACTGTTGTGAGTGAGCGAGCGAGCGAGCGAGCGACACACACACACACACACACAGATACAGAGAGGACTGGTCTGAGAGAGAGAGAGAGAGAGAGAGAGAGAGAGAGAGAACACGTGTGTGTGTGCGCACGCGCGAGAGTGAGTGAGTGAGAGAACTGGTGTGAGCGAGCGAGAGAGAAAGCGCCTGCAAGAGAGAGACAGAGAGAGAGAGAACTGGTGTGACAGAGAGAGAGAACAAGAGAGAACTGTTGTGAGTGAGCAAGCGAGAGAGAGAGAGAGACACACAGATACAGAGAGGACTGGTCTGAGAGAGAGAGAGAGAGAGAGAGAGAGAGAGAGAGAGAGAGAACACGTGTGTGTGTGTGTGTGTGTGTGTGTGTGTGTGTGTGAGTGAGAGAGAGCGAGGGAGAGAGAACTGGTGAGAGAGAGAGAGAGAAATGGTGTGTGTGTGTGTGTGTGTGTGTGTGTGTGTGTGTGTGTGTGAGAGAGAGAGAACTGGTGTGAGCGAGCGAGAGAGAGAGCGCCCGCGAGAGAGAGACAGAGAGAACTGGTGTGAGAGAGACAGAGAGAGAACTGGTGTGAGAGAGCGAGAGAGAACTGTTGTGAGTGAGCGAGCGAGCGAGCGACACACACACACAGATACAGAGAGGACTGGTCTGAGAGAGAGAGAGAGAGAGAGAGAGAGAGAGAGAGAACACGTGTGTGTGTGCGCGCGCGAGTGAGTGAGTGAGTGAGTGAACTGGTGTGAGCGAGCGAGAGAGAAAGCGCCTGCAAGAGAGAGACAACTGGTGTGACAGAGAGAGAACAAGAGAGAACTGTTGTGAGTGAGCAAGCGAGAGAGAGAGAGACACACAGATACAGAGAGGACTGGTCTGAGAGAGAGAGAGAGAGAGAGAGAGAGAACACTTGTGTGTGTGTGTGTGTGTGTGTGTGTGTGTGTGTGTGTGTGTGTGTGTGTGTGAGTGAGAGAGAGCGAGGGAGAGAGAACTGGTGAGAGAGAGAGAATTGGTGTGTGTGTGTGTGTGTGTGTGTGTGTGTGTGTGTGAGAGAGAGAGAGAGAGAGAGAACTTGTGAGTGAGCGAGAGAGAGACAGACAGAGATCTGGTGTGAGAGAGTGCGAGAGAGAGAGAGAGAGAGAGAGAGAGAGAACACTGGTGTGTGTGTGTGAGAGAGAACGTGTGTGTGTGTGTGAGCGAGAGAGAGAGAGAACACGTGTGTGTGTGTGTGTGAGCGAGAGAGAGAGAGAACACGTGTGTGTGTGTGTGTGTGTGAGCGAGAGAGAGAGAGAACACGTGTGTGTGTGTGTGTGTGTGTGTGTGTGTGTGTGTGTGTGTGTGTGTGTGTGTGAGAGAGAGTGAGAACTGGTGTGAGCGAGTGAGAGAGAGAGCGCCCGCGAGAGAGAGACAGAGAGAGAACTGGTGTGAGAGAGACAGAGAGAACTGGTGTGAGAGAGAGAGAGAGAGAACTGTCGTGAGTGAGCGAGCGAGCAAGCGAGAGAGAGACACACACAGATACAGAGAGGACTGGTCTGAGAGAGAGAGAGAACACTGGTGTGTGTGTGTGTGTGTGTGTGTGTGTGTGAGAGAGAGAGTGAGCGAGAGAGAACACGTGTGTGTGTGTGTGTGTGTGTGTGTGTGTGTGTGTGTGAGAGAGAGAGTGAGCGAGAGAGAACACGTGTGTGTGTGTGTGTGTGTGTGTGTGTGTGTGTGTGTGAGTGAGTGAGTGAGTGAGAGAGAGAACTTGTGTGAGTGAGCGAGAGAGAGACAGACAGAGAGGGAGACAGAGAACTGGTGTGAGAGAGCACAACACCTTTTTGCAAATCTTCATCTCCCACAAAAAACCCTCACTGAACTCAATAACATAACTGTCCGAACTGTAAGACAATGGTTCGGGCTAAACACACACTCAACCAGGGACATACTTTTTCAGTCTAAAAGGAAGGGGGGGCTGGGAGTACCCAACATCGAATGGATCTACACCGCTTCCAGAACCAGCCACCTGCTCAACATGCTACACAGTGACGATCTACAGATCCGAGAAATGGCCCGGGCTTCATTATTTCAACACCTAAAGCGACGGAAGATTCCTGTTGCGCATGATGCCGACGCTCAATTTCTAGGATTCCAGGTGAAGAGCAACGGTAAACTGGATATTAGAGCAACCGGATTTGGTGTGAGGTCAGACTGGATGGATCTAAATGATCTTTGCATCCGCACAGGAATACATCTGCGATGGGGCAAACTAGACGGCACAAAAATTACACCCGATGACAATATAATCTCAGACCCACTCATCTACCCATGCGCAACTTATGCGCAAGGCGACGGTGAGCAAGAGCTGCCCGCGAAACATGCGTGGGCCTTCATCCTCCAAATGAAGCTGTCAGAGAGCGCACAGCACTGGGCCAGTCTAAAGCTGCAAGGGAAATTGGCGGGTTTAGCCTTTGCAGATCATGCGTTGTCACACTCTGTGCTCTCTAACTGCTCCGTTGGTGAGGACATATTAATGTTTACCATCAAAGCCCGCCTCCAAGTCCTCCCAACGAAGTATAACTTGGCCACCTGGTATCCCCATAATCATGACCCACACTGCATCCTTCACTGTTCTACTAGGGAAAATGAAACAACTGCCCATATCTTTAATGGCTGTAGTTTTTATAAAAGGACTCTACATTGTAAGACATGACCGACTGGTTGACCTGATTTCAGAGAGCATTAAAGACATTCTAGATGCAACTACAAATATGCATAAACACAGTGCGGTGCGGATCAACTGGTTTAATACAGAAAATCATGACAATGGTCAATTGGATAATCTCCCAAACACTCCAGATATTACCATCATTGATGAAACAAACAGAACAGTAACCATTGTTGAAATAGGCTGCTCTTTTGATTTATATATGGACACTTGTTTTAATGCCAAAATGTTGAAGTACCAGCCACTTCTTGAAATCAATCATGGGTCTTGGGTATACCTGCAAATTAATTGTTATTGTATTTGGGAGCCTTGGACATATACATAAACTGGTCATGTGAGGCTTGCAACTGTGTGGATTATGCAAAACAAGCGCGAAGAGACTGGCCAGATACTGTTCAATTTCTGCCATAATAGGAAGCTTGTCCATTTGGAGACGGAGATGTCATATTTATCCATAGAGATTACTGGACTTATTATTTTTATATGATCACACTTGCCAATCTGCAGAATATTTCCAATAATGTTTGGATTTGTAATCCTTCCCTGTGCGACGATCCAAATAAAAGTATTAAAATGTGTGTGAGTGAGTGAGAGAGAGAGAGAGAGAGAACTGCTGTGAGTGAGCGAGAGAGACAAAGAGAGAGAGACACAACTGGTGCGTGTGAGCAAGAGAGAGAGAGAGAACTGGTGAGAGAGAGCGAGGGAGAGAGAACTGGTGTGAAAGAGCGAGGGAGAGAGAATTGGTGTGAGAGCGAGGGAGAGAGAACTGGTGAGAGAGCGAGGGAGAGAGAACTGGTGTGAGAGAGCGAGGGAGAGAGAACTGGTGTGAGAGAGCGAGGGAGAGAGAACTGGTGTGAGAGAGCGAGGGAGAGAGAACTGGTGTGAGAGAGAGAACTGGCGAGAGAGAGCGAGGGAGAGAGAACTGGCGTGAGAGAGCGAACTGGCGAGAGAGAGCGAGGGAGAGAGAACTGGCGAGAGAGAGCGAGGGAGAGAGAACTGGCGAGAGAGAGCGAGGGAGAGAGAACTGGTGTGAGAGAGCGAGGGAGAGAGAACTGGTGAGAGAGCGAGGGAGAGAGAACTGGTGAGAGAGAGAGGGAGAGAGAACTGGTGAGAGAGCGAGGGAGAGAGAACTGGTGTGAGAGAGCGAGGGAGAGAGAACTGGCGTGAGAGAGAGAACTGGCGAGAGAGAGCGAGGGAGAGAGAACTGGCGTGAGAGAGCGAGGGAGAGAGAACTCGCGTGAGAGAGCGAGGGAGAGAGAACTGGCGTGAGAGAGAGAACTGGCGAGAGAGAGCGAGGGAGAGAGAACTGGCGTGAGAGAGCGAGGGAGAGAGAACTGGTGTGAGAGAGCGAGGGAGAGAGAACTGGTGAGAGAGCGAGGGAGAGAGAACTGGTGAGAGAGAGCGAACTGGTGTGAGAGCGCGAACTGGTGTGAGAGAGCGAACTGGTGTGAGAGCGAGGGAGAGAGAACTGGTGAGAGAGCGAGGGAGAGAGAACTGGTGAGAGAGAGAGGGAGAGAGAACTGGTGAGAGAGCGAGGGAGAGAGAACTGGTGAGAGAGCGAGGGAGAGAGAACTGGTGTGAGAGAGCGAGGGAGAGAGAACTGGCGTGAGAGAGAGAACTGGCGAGAGAGAGCGAGGGAGAGAGAACTGGCGTGAGAGAGCGAGGGAGAGAGAACTCGCGTGAGAGAGCGAGGGAGAGAGAACTGGCGTGAGAGAGAGAACTGGCGAGAGAGAGCGAGGGAGAGAGAACTGGCGAGAGAGAGCGAGGGAGAGAGAACTGGCGTGAGAGAGCGAGGGAGAGAGAACTGGTGTGAGAGAGCGAGGGAGAGAGAACTGGTGAGAGAGCGAGGGAGAGAGAACTGGTGTGAGAGAGAGAACTGGCGAGAGAGAGCGAGGGAGAGAGAACTGGTGTGAGAGAGCGAACTGGTGTGAGAGAGCGAACTGGTGTGAGAGAGCGAGGGAGAGCGAACTGGTGTGAGAGAGCGAGGGAGAGCAAACTGGTGTGAGAGAGCGAGGGAGAGCGAACTGGTGTGAGAGAGCGAGGGAGAGAGAACTGGTGTGAGAGAGAGAACTGGAGTGAGAGAGCGAACTGGTGTGAGAGAGAGAACTGGTGTGAGAGAGCGAGGGAGAGAGAACTGGTGTGAGAGAGCGAGGGAGAGAGAACTGGTGTGAGAGAGCGAGGGAGAGAGAACTGGTGTGAGAGAGCGAGGGAGAGAGAACTGGTGTGAGAGAGCGAGGGAGAGAGAACTGGTGTGAGAGAGCGAGGGAGAGAGAACTGGTGTGAGAGAGCGAGGGAGAGAGAACTGGTGTGAGAGAGCGAGGGAGAGAGAACTGGTGTGAGAGAGAGAACTGGAGTGAGAGAGCGAACTGGTGTGAGAGAGCGAGGGAGAGAGAACTGGTGTGAGAGAGCGAGGGAGAGAGAACTGGTGTGAGAGAGCGAGGGAGAGAGAACTGGTGTGAGAGAGCGAGGGAGAGCGAACTGGTGTGAGAGAGCGAGGGAGAGAGAACTGGTGTGAGAGAGCGAGGGAGAGAGAACTGGTGTGAGAGAGCGAGGGAGAGAGAACTGGTGTGAGAGAGCGAGGGAGAGCGAACTGGTGTGAGAGAGCGAGGGAGAGAGAACTGGTGTGAGAGAGCGAGGGAGAGAGAACTGGTGTGAGAGAGCGAGGGAGAGAGAACTGGTGTGAGAGAGCGAGGGAGAGCGAACTGGTGTGAGAGAGCGAGGGAGAGCGAACTGGTGTGAGAGAGCGAGGGAGAGCGAACTGGTGTGAGAGAGCGAGGGAGAGAGAACTGGTGTGAGAGAGAGAACTGGAGTGAGAGAGCGAACTGGTGTGAGAGAGCGAACTGGTGTGAGAGAGCGAACTGGTGTGAGAGAGAGAACTGGTGTGAGAGAGCGAGGGAGAGAGAACTGGTGTGAGAGAGCGAGGGAGAGAGAACTGGTGTGAGAGAGCGAGGGAGAGAGAACTGGTGTGAGAGAGCGAGGGAGAGAGAACTGGTGTGAGAGAGCGAGGGAGAGAGAACTGGTGTGAGAGCGAGGGAGAGAGAACTGGTGTGAGAGAGCGAGGGAGAGAGAACTGGTGAGAGAGCGAGGGAGAGAGAACTGGTGTGAGAGAGCGAGGGAGAGAGAACTGGTGTGAGAGAGCGAGGGAGAGAGAACTGGTGTGAGAGAGCGAGGGAGAGAGAACTGGTGTGAGAGAGCGAGGGAGAGAGAACTGGTGTGAGAGAGAGAACTGGCGAGAGAGAGCGAGGGAGAGAGAACTGGCGTGAGAGAGCGAGGGAGAGAGAACTGGCGTGAGAGAGAGAACTGGCGAGAGAGAGCGAGGGAGAGAGAACTGGCGAGAGAGAGCGAGGGAGAGAGAACTGGTGTGAGAGAGCGAGGGAGAGAGAACTGGTGAGAGAGCGAGGGAGAGAGAACTGGTGAGAGAGCGAGGGAGAGAGAACTGGTGAGAGAGAGAGGGAGAGAGAACTGGTGAGAGAGAGAGAGGGAGAGAGAACTGGTGAGAGAGCGAGGGAGAGAGAACTGGTGTGAGAGAGCGAGGGAGAGAGAACTGGCGTGAGAGAGAGAACTGGCGAGAGAGAGCGAGGGAGAGAGAACTGGCGTGAGAGAGCGAGGGAGAGAGAACTCGCGTGAGAGAGCGAGGGAGAGAGAACTGGCGTGAGAGAGAGAACTGGCGAGAGAGCGAGGGAGAGAGAACTGGCGTGAGAGAGCGAGGGAGAGAGAACTGGTGTGAGAGCGAGGGAGAGAGAACTGGCGAGAGAGCGAGGGAGAGAGAACTGGCGAGAGAGAGCGAGGGAGAGAGAACTGGTGTGAGAGAGAGAACTGGTGTGAGAGAGCGAACTGGTGTGAGAGCGAGGGAGAGAGAACTGGTGAGAGAGCGAGGGAGAGAGAACTGGTGAGAAAGAGAGGGAGAGAGAACTGGTGAGAGAGAGAGGGAGAGAGAACTGGTGAGAGAGAGAGGGAGAGAGAACTGGTGTGAGAGAGCGAGGGAGAGAGAACTGGCGTGAGAGAGAGAACTGGCGAGAGAGAGCGAGGGAGAGAGAACTGGCGTGAGAGAGCGAGGGAGAGAGAACTGGCGTGAGAGAGAGAACTGGCGAGAGAGAGCGAGGGAGAGAGAACTGGCGTGAGAGAGCGAGGGAGAGAGAACTGGTGTGAGAGAGAGAACTGGCGAGAGAGAGCGAGGGAGAGAGAACTGGTGTGAGAGAGCGAACTGGTGTGAGAGAGAGAACTGGCGAGAGAGAGCGAACTGGTGTGAGAGAGCGAGAGAGAGCGAACTGGTGTGAGAGAGCGAGAGAGAGCGAACTGGTGTGAGAGAGCGAGGGAGAGCGAACTGGTGTGAGAGAGCGAGGGAGAGCGAACTGGTGTGAGAGAGCGAGGGAGAGCGAACTGGTGTGAGAGAGCGAGGGAGAGCGAACTGGTGTGAGAGAGCGAGGGAGAGCGAACTGGTGTGAGAGAGCGAGGGAGAGCGAACTGGTGTGAGAGAGCGAGGGAGAGCGAACTGGTGTGAGAGAGCGAGGGAGAGCGAACTGGTGTGAGAGAGCGAACTGGTGTGAGAGAGCGAGGGAGAGCGAACTGGTGTGAGAGAGCGAACTGGTGTGAGAGAGCGAGGGAGAGCGAACTGGTGTGAGAGAGCGAGGGAGAGCGAACTGGTGTGAGAGAGCGAGGGAGAGCGAACTGGTGTGAGAGAGCGAACTGGTGTGAGAGAGCGAACTGGTGTGAGAGAGCGAACTGGTGTGAGAGAGCGAGGGAGAGCGAACTGGTGTGAGAGAGCGAGGGAGAGCGAACTGGTGTGAGAGAGCGAACTGGTGTGAGAGCGAGGGAGAGAGAACTGGTGTGAGAGCGAGGGAGAGAGAACTGGTGTGAGAGCGCGAACTGGTGTGAGAGAGCGAACTGGTGTGAGAGAGCGAGGGAGAGCGAACTGGTATGAGAGAGCGAGGGAGAGCGAACTGGTGTGAGAGCGAGGGAGAGCGAACTGGTGTGAGAGCGAGGGAGAGCGAACTGGTGTGAGAGCGAGGGAGAGCGAACTGGTGTGAGAGCGAGGGAGAGAGAACTGGTGTGAGAGAGAGAACTGGAGTGAGAGAGCGAACTGGTGTGAGAGAGCGAGGGAGAGAGAACTGGTGTGAGAGAGCGAACTGGTGTGAGAGAGCGAACTGGTGTGAGAGAGCGAGGGAGAGCGAACTGGTGTGAGAGCGAGGGAGAGCGAACTGGTGTGAGAGCGAGGGAGAGCGAACTGGTGTGAGAGAGCGAGGGAGAGAGAACTGGTGAGAGAGAGAGAACTGGAGTGAGAGAGCGAACTGGTGTGAGAGAGCGAGGGAGAGAGAACTGGTGTGAGAG
>NC_083576.1:84885353-84907853 GCF_027579695.1 Neoarius graeffei
GTACTACTATCACTACTAACTACGCTGTGGTGTAATCGCTATCTAATACACGTACAAAATAATCCAATCTAATACCGATCCTCAGATGGCTCTGCAGTGGTTGGTGCATCGGGGTGGACAGGAAACAGGAAGTGGAGCATATGGACCTGGGAGAAAACATTTTTCTCGGGTTAGGTGTGCCCAAGACCAGGGAGAAAGAAGAGGAGCACAACCAGACCATCATGGGACGGGGCAGTGAGCTGGCTGACACCGACAAATATCCTGGTGTCCATCTCTTATCCAGCTATCTGTCTGTCTGACTGCCTGTCTATCTTTCTATCTGAATATATTTCTGTTTCTGTCTATCAGTTTCTGTCTGCCTGTCTATCTCTCTGTTTATCTTCCTGTCTGTATGTCTGTCTATCGATTCATCAGAATGCATCTATCTATCTATCTATCTATCTATCTATCTATCTATCTATCTATCTATCTATCTATCTATCTATTTGAATGTCTGTCTGTCTGAATGTACTGTATGTTTATTTCTGTCTGTCTCTCTGTCTGTCTTCCTGTCTCCTGTTCCTGTCTGTGTCTGTCTGTCTGTCTATCGATTCATCAGAATGCATGTCTCTGTCTATTTATCTATCTATTTAAATGTCTATCTATCTATCTATCTATCTATCTATCTATCTATCTATCTATCTATCTATCTATTTGAATGTCTGTCTGAATGTATGTTTATTTCTGTCTGTCTGTCTTTCTATCGATTCATCAGAATGCATGTCTGTGTCTATTTATCGATCTGTCTGTCTGCCTCTTCTTGTCTACTGTTTTTGTCTGCCTGTCTTTCTGTCTGTCTATCTATTTGAATGTCTGTCTGAATGTATGTTTATTTCTGTCTGTCTCTCTGTCTGTCTTTCTATCGATTCATCAGAACGCATGTCTGTGTCTATTTATCGATCTGTCTGTCTGCCTCTTCTTGTCTACTGTTTTTGTCTGCCTGTCTTTCTATCTGTCTATCTATTTGAATGTCTGTCTATCTGTCTCTGTCTGTCTGTCTGTTTCTGTCTAATCTAATTTGGTGTAAAATACACAAACCGAAACGTCATGAATTTTTGTCCGGTGTGTGTGTGTGTGTGTTTTTTATTACACTTGAACACATTAAACTGAACACAAGAATCTGTGTCTCTGTAGTTGTTTTTTTTTAATTATTATTATGAGTATAATGTATAAACACACTCATCCTGTCATGAGCAGATGGATCAAAACGAGACGCCTCGACTCACCCGTAGCATAGCGCCTATTCAGGAAGCATAATGAGTGTGACACATTTGTATATGGATTCTAAACTTTAGATCCTTGATAATCCCATCACCCGCAAAGCCATCAGGATTGCAGGTGACCCCACCCACCCATCTCACAGCCTCTTCAGCCTGCTGCCGTCGGGGAGGAGACTGCGGAGTCTCCGGGCCAAAACCAGCAGGCTCAAGAACAGTTTCTTTCACCAGGCGGCCAGGAGGCTCAACTCCCTCCCTGTTCTGCCCCTCCTCCCCCCTCTGCCCCCTGCCACAGAGTCTGCCCGCACCCCCCCGCACCCCCTTCAGCATCTGACATGTCATCCTCACAGTTTCCCCCCCAACACACACACACACACACACACACACACACACACACACACACACACACACACCTCATCGTTCATTAACACACTGAACTCAGGGACCGCACATCTCACTTTACCTCACTCATTTGCACTATTCCGCACTACCTCACCTTAACAGCTGCTAGTTTGTTTATACTGCTTATTTCATGTTTACCTGCTGTACCTCAAGTGCCCTTGACTGTTTGGTTATTTGAACCAATTTATGTGTGTGTGTGTGTGTGTATATATATATATATATGAGTGTTTAGTCTATGTCTAGTTCATATCTAGAGTGTTTATACTGTTATATTGTCTGCTTGAGTGTTTAGTCTGTGTGTAGTTCTTATCTAGTGTTTATACTGTTTATTTATACTGTTTATATTGTTTGAGTGTTTAGTCTATGTCTTGTTCTTATCTAGTGTTTATACTGTTTATATTGTTTGAGTGTTTAGTCTGTCTTGTTCTTATCTAGTGTTTATACTGTTTATTTATTCTGTTTATATTGTTTGAGTGTTTAGTCTATGTCTAGTTCATATCTAGAGTGTTTATACTGTTTATATTGTTTGAGTGTTTAGTCTATGTCTAGTTCATATCTAGAGTGTTTATACTGTTTATATTGTTTGAGTGTTTAGTCTATGTCTAGTTCATATCTAGAGTGTTTATACTGTTTATATTGTTTGAGTGTTTAGTCTATGACTAGTTCATATCTAGAGTGTTTATACTGTTATATTGTCTGCTTGAGTGTTTAGTCTATGTCTTGTTCTTATCTAGTGTTTATACTGTTTATTTATTCTGTTTATATTGTTTGAGTGTTTATGTCTTGTTCTTATCTAGTGTTTATACTGTTTATATTGTTTGAGTGTTTAGTCTATGTCTTGTTCTTATCTAGTGTTTATACTGTTTATTGTTTGAGTGTTTAGTCTATGTCTAGTTCATATCTAGAGTGTTTATACTGTTATATTGTCTGCTTGAGTGTTTAGTCTGTGTGTAGTTCTTATCTAGTGTTTATACTGTTTATTTATACTGTTTATATTGTCTGAGTGTTTAGTCTATGTCTTGTTCTTATCTAGTGTTTATACTGTTTATTTATTCTGTTTATATTGTTTGAGTGTTTAGTCTATGTCTAGTTCCTATCTAGAGTGTTTATACTGTTTATATATATATTGTTTATTTTTCAATTATTGTATTTTTATTTATTGCATTGCCTGTTTGCACTGTGGGTCAGAGTGGACTGATATTTCATCTGTGCTGTATGTCGAGCATGTATAGCATATTTGACAATAAAGTTGACTTGACTTGACTTGATCCCCAATTCTACTACCAGCCTTTAATACTCTATCAATCTGGCAACCGAGTCCGGTGTTGAGCTCCACTCTGAGAGAAACACTCAGTTAAAACAAAAAAACACAACAAAAACAAAACAAGACAAATTCAGTTATAGGACGTCTGTTTGCTGTGTGGTAACATGGCTGATCTGGAAGACTGACTTTGCTCTGGGTATTTTCTTTCTTTCACTTTAAAAAAAAAAAGCCGTTAAAGCCTTTCTGAGACCGCTGTCTTGATTTTAGAGCCTGTACACATCAGCAAAATCAAAGTAAATAAGAAAATAAGGTAATAATACTGATACAAATAATATGAAATGACTGCTTCATGACCAGGTGGCATGGTGGTGTAGTGGTTAGCGCTGTCGCCTCACAGCAAGAAGGTCCGGGTTCGAGCCCCGTGGCCGGCGAGGGCCTTTCTGTGTGGAGTTTGCATGTTCTCCCCGTGTCCGCGTGGGTTTCCTCCGGGTGCTCCGGTTTCCCCCACAGTCCAAAGACATGCAGGTTAGGTTAACTGGTGACTCTAAATTGAGCGTAGGTGTGAATGTGAGTGTGAATGGTTGTCTGTGTCTATGTGTCAGCCCTGTGATGACCTGGCGACTTGTCCAGGGTGTACCCCGCCTTTCGCCCGTAGTCAGCTGGGATAGGCTCCAGCTCGCCTGCGACCCTGTAGAACAGGATAAAGCGGCTAGAGATAATGGATGGATGGATGCTTCAGGACCAGTGTTTATAAACCTGCTACACTTATTTCATCCCATGTTGTGTTTCTCTCATATCTCTCATAATCTGAGATTATATTAAAAGTATATGAACATTAAGCATAGACATTTGATCGTAATTTTAAGAACTGACATTGTCTTGTTTTATTTTCTTATCATGAGACAATATGAAGCTTGAAATTAGTCTAGAATTATTGCATCATAAATCCCATCATGTTAGAAATATAAAAAACTATTATACATATAGGACACTTTTTTCATGGAATAAAAACACGTGTTCTATTCCCTTCGAGCAGGTTTCGTTCATTTGCTTTGATAGCATGCAATATTGTTAGCATATCGCTTATCCTACCTGAACGAGCGTTGAATATGGTTTACGATATTGCATGGTTGTCAAGACAACATGATGTCATACGTCGGAGACGTAAAACTTCCATGCTAGCGAGCGACTGGGACAATTTGTAAACAAACATGGCCACCAGGTTTGCTTCGCTTTGCTAAATACGGAAAATTTTGAGAGAATTTTGAAAGAGAAAGATGCGTTGAACACCTGAAAGGTCTTTAGGCCATTATTAAAAAATTTTCTGTTTCCGGTCCACCAGCTGGGTGAGTGCCGTTTGTGCGGTTGAAAATTTTTTTTAACGCCGTTTTTTCGACATTTTTTTCGGGGTTCGTAAATCTAAAATCGAACTTGACATTTACGCATTCCCAGAGCTTTCCACTAAGGCTCATACTAGCCAGCCATGACAAATAAGTAGCCAGCCGGGGGGAGTAAACACAAAATAAACTCCTGTGCACGCAGTTCCCAGGATTAAATATATTTTCCACAGACCATTTATTTATTCACTTTACTCAAAAGTAAAATGGCAGTAAATCTTCTTTCTTTTCTTGCGTATTGCATCATGAGGCGTTCCTGGCTTGTAAATCTCTTATTTTCGGTGCATGACACATTCACGCAGCTGAGCATGCTATGAATTAACAACGACAACGGTCTGCAGTGGGGCTACATAATTAAACACTCAGCGAACATTTCTCCATTTGTGTATGAAAATACACTCCAACCACTCAGTTTGGGTTCATTTACAACCAGCGGTGTCTTTTGACGCCAGCACGTAATTGAACGAGAGAAGACTGGTTTACCGGAGACAAAATAAGCGTCATCTCTGCTTCTGTTCCCTCCGACACACTACTGCCTCCGCCGAGTGCGCGTGCGCACACACACCGCATGTCGGGGCCGCGGATGAGTTACTCTCCCTTGATCAACGAAGTCGGCGGGGAATTTGTGGTTATTATCGGTACAAACGGCGCGAATCACAACTTAAATGAGTGCGGTTCAGTTTGACATTATTGTCAGTCCGTTAGATAAACATTTAATTTTATTAAAATCAAAAATTAATATTTAGAGCCTGTGGGCTACAAAAATAATAGTCATTAAAGTAGCCGGCTGGACTTAATTGTGCAGCCGGCGCTTGTGGAAAGCCCTGCATTCCGCGCAGAATATAGAATCGAATCAGCTCTGCGCATGCGCCGTGCGGCACAAAAAAAACGGCAGCCACCATGAACGAAGGAGATCCGGAGTTTTCAAACATTTGCTTAAGTGTGAAATCGCAAAATGGTATTCTAGCGAACAACAAAATAGTAAAGATTCAGAACAACAAATCATTCAGTCATCATTTTAATAGTGTAATTTCATCCGAACTCGGCCTAACGCTCGATTCAGAACTACAAAAAGTCCGTGTGTCGGACATTTTAAGTACCTTTGTAAAAGTTTTGCAAATGTTGCAGTCAGCATTTAAAATGCTAACTTAAAGTTTTTGTACAAGTTTCAGTTGATTAAACCGTCATATTTTATTAAATGTGTCTGCTTTTGTAATAAAAAAGCACTGAAAGAAAAAGCAAACACAGCATTGCGATTTCTTATTCATCCATATAAAAAAAAAATCCCTCCCGCCCGACTGAAAATTTTTTTGCTCACCCGGTGGACAGGAAACGGATTTTTTTTTAAGGATGGCCTTAACTCGTTCAATATCATGCAAGCTGAATTGACTATATCTGATATACCATGGGAAAAAAAGCTAGCCAATATTATTTAAATATTTAACAGTTATTCCATGAAATCGAATCGTACATGAGCTGATAGCCGACGTGTAAGATGAGATTAAGTGGAATAACGGCTTTATTCTATCCACATTTACTGGATTTTGAGAAACAGAGCATTTTCTTTTAATTTTTTTGCAAATTCGATCAACAATAACTTTATACAAAACATCGGACAAAATAATTTCTTCTTAGAATGTAATCAAACCGGCGAAATGACAGGAGCAATTTGTGAAAAATGCTATAATAATTCTTGAAAAATTAAAAAAGATGATATGTTCTTACCATCAAATACTTTTATTCCATATTTTGTTGCTTTTTTTGTATTTTTGGGGGTTTTTGTTTTCGAGTAGAGTTTTTATTTTGTCCTCGGTTGCTTCAGCAACACGCTCCGCCATTTTGTTTTTCTCTACTCACGGTATATGAGCTAATATCCTAGTCGTAGAGTAGCCAATCAGAGCGTGCAATTGCTCATATCCAGTGAATGTGGATCGAATAAATAACAGTATACTGCATTTAAGATAGTTTACTGTGTTTTATGATGGTTTAAAGTTTCTGGTTAGGGAGACAGATGTACTGTACTAAACTAGCTGCTTGTGTAATTAATTAGGCAGCGTTCTGTGCAAAAACCTTGTACAGCTTCATAAAAAAAAGGTTTAATTGTACAAGAAGCAAATGCAGACTTCTACAGACTCCTTTTCATTAAAGTGCTGATGACACGAACATAACTCTATGCAATTTCTTAAATAAACTATACAACATGGCAAACATGTTAGATTTCTGTTATAATTACGTGAAAAGAAGCTGTTGTTACACGAATATCCAACTTTTAATTGCACAGCGCAAGAAAACTGGGTCCGTGGCTCGCGGCCATGCTGTGACGTCAGCGGAAGAACACGCTGCAGTTCACTGGCTGTTCTACTCAATGGAAATGGCGCATGAAAACGCCGGTGAACTCTCTAGTGCTAGCTCTTCAACAACCAAATACTGGTACTTTAAGCAGTGATCATGATGGCATGATTTTATCTGATTTTAAATAAATGAGATTGATAATAATGTGAATGTTCACAACTAGTACATACAAACTCTGCAGCTTCTGATTCAGCAGCTGCGTCATACTCCGCAAAAACATCAGCAAGAACCTACAATATAAATGGAAATGCAATACGCTAAGCTCAAATGACTTTTGGAAAGTATAATTTCTAAATTTTTTCTACATATTCTTGAAGTCGGTCATCGGGGTACTTGCTACCGTTCCCTAACAACGCATGGCAAAGGGTAAAGTGTAGTGTTGCTACGAGTACTTGCTAAAGCCTCCGGTGGAAGATCCTCGATGTGCTGATAAGACATACAGTTCTATAGAACACACAAGTGTCACGATAATCACAAAACAGATGCAAATTGTTAAAATACCTAATTTTTAAGCAATCATGTGTTGATCTCTTCTGAATAGAATCTATGATAGCCTACCCTCTTTACCCTTTGCCTCTCGTTGCTAGGCAGCAGTTACATGAAAGCCGCAAGCTTTCACAAGCAAATACATGACTGATATCACGCTGACTTTATGATTACATTTATGATTATCATGAATGTGTACTCTATGAGCGCTCTGGAGCGAGTCACTTCCAAGATGGCCGCGCAGACCGCATGGTTACTATTTTTAGCATCATGTCGGAGCACTCTATAGCTCTGCATACCTTTATCTTATGTCGTTTCTCAACACATGTTCTGACAGGAGGACTGTCTTTGGAGGAGTCGCCTTGTCCCAGGCGACTGCTGGATCCGGCATAGCTACTAGTAGACCCCCTCCGGAATACTGTAGGCACTGCTGATGGCAGCAACACACGTTTGTGCTGAACTGAACACCCAAGAGATTCTTTTAAGCTGGGAAGGGTGTCAAAACAATCCAAATCGAAGTGTTCAGAGCACAGGACGGATGTTGGCGAGGGCTCCCACTTGTCACGAGTGCGCCTGACTTGCTTCACCCACTTCGCATGCAGCTCGGGATCTCTGGGAAACTTGAATAAACTTACCCCATCCTTGTGGGTTTTGGAGCAAAAGCCGGCAACACAACGCGAAGGCATAATAACTATATAACTATATATATATATAATAATGTCTAATAAAAATACTAATAATGATAAACTGAACACCTGTCGCATCAACAACAAACTGGTAAGTTAGGAGGAAGGTTCTTTCGCTGACGTCATATAGCTCCTCCTCCTCATTCGTCTCCTGGGTGCTGCAGCCCCGTCAAATTTGCCCAAATAGCCGCGTTTTTTTATCATAACTTGTAAAATAGGCGCCTTCGTGAATTAATATATGGATCATCGGGAATTACTTTTTATGTTATAAAACATCGCCAAAGATGTCAAAAACGTGTCATCAGCACTTTAAATCTGAATAATAATAAAATCTGCTGTATTAATGAACACAAGAACATGTCGTTATCTTTTAAGAGCTTAATTTAACACACTATTTTTATTACCGAACGTGCTCTTTGGTTTTGTTTTTTAACAGCTCAGTGGTTCACTATTTCCACTTCACGTCAAAGCACAATTTGCACCTCATGTGGATGAGAAGCAGGAATTGTGCGAAATTTTTGTGAAAATGTGTGGAATTTTTAAATTGAACATTAATTTCAGACATAAGTTGTTAAGTAACGTTTTGCATTGTGCCTCCTTGTGTATGGTATGTAAAAAGAAAGAAAGAAAGAAAGAAAGAAAGAAAGAAAGAAAGAAAGAAAGAAAGAAAGAAAGAAAGAAAGCACAACTTTATTCATCACACACTTGTGAAATTTCCTCTCTGCATTTAACCCATCTGAAGAAATGCACACACACACGCGCAATGAGCACACACACATACCCAGAGCAGTGGGCAGCCATGCTAACAGTGCCCGGGGAGCAGTTGGGAGTTCGGTGCCTTGCTCAAGGGCACCTCAGCCCAAGGCCGTCCCATATTAACCTAACCGCATGTCTTTGGGGGAAACCGGAGCACCCCCACGCAGACACGAGGAGAACATGCAAACTCCACACAGAAAGACCCTCGCTGGCCACTGGATTCGAACCCAGAACCTTCTTGCTGTGAGGCGACTGTGCTAACCACGATGTCGCCAGGCAATTGCGCTTCGACACTTTCCCATTGAGATTGGGCGACATAATTTCTATCTGAATGATTTTGATTGTTTTGGGCAACTTTTTATGATTAAGATCATCCAATCAGAGTGCTAGCAGCGAATCACATGACCACCTGAGTATGAGCTTCTGAAATTTTCAACAAACATGGCGGCATCTCAACATCAGTGGAGCGAAGAAAAAGAAAGAAAGAGACAATTTATATCTTTTTATGTCGGTAAGTTGTTATGTTCCGTGTAAACCCAAAGTGGTGAATTTACCCCATCAAATGCTGAACCAACAGATATCTATTTTTATACTCAGGTTGGAATTAAGACATCGATTTTTTTTTCAGCTAAGTGTAAACTGCTGTTAGCTAACCACCGCTCCATAGAGATTGAGTGAGATTTAGCTAACTAGCAGTGGTTTTTGCTAACATAGCTGAAAGTTGTTGCTAGCTATGTCGGGATAACGTTAGCTCTCTTGCGTCAAGTTAAAAGTAACGGGCAGCTCATGATAATTTTTTTTTTTTTGTGAGTTGTAATAGAGATTGTCAAACTTATCATCTGATCTAATTCACATCCAGAGCACGACTAACTTGTGGAACCTGAGGGCGAAAAAGTACAAACTACGGGATGTAAAAAAGAAAGAAAGCCTTTCAGGAGCTCTGCCACGCCCTTTTCCTCCTCAGCAGCATTTCCTGATCCGTGACCTTTTTTCTTTTTTGCTGAGATGAGAATTAAACGATGATGTTTCTGTGATATATGTGTCAGTTATTAGTTACAGCATATGGGATTGAGGTGAGTAGCATTTTTAAAGGATTTAAAATGTGTTTATTATTAACAGAATAATGCGGCTAATTTGACTTATAAATGTTAAAATAATGGTAAATTATATTTTGACCAGAGGATCGATTCAGTTTTGTTCCAGAAGTGATTCTTACTCGAGTGAAATACAACCCTGATTCCAAAAAAGTTGGGACAAAGTACAAATTGTAAATAAAAACGGAATGCAATAATTTACAAATCTCAAAAACTGATATTGTATTCACAATAGAACATAGACAACATATCAAATGTCGAAAGTGAGACATTTTGAAATTTCATGCCAAATATTGGCTCATTTGAAATTTCATGACAGCAACACATCTCAAAAAAGTTGGGACAGGGGCAATAAGAGGCTGGAAAAGTTAAAGGTACAAAAAAGGAACAGCTGGAGGACCAAACTGCAACTCATTAGGTCAATTGGCAATAGGTCATTAACATGACTGGGTATAAAAAGAGCATCTTGGAGTGGCAGCGGCTCTCAGAAGTAAAGACGGGAAGAGGACCACCAATCCCCCTAATTCTGCACCAACAAATAGTGGAGCAATATCAGAAAGGAGTTCGACAGTGTAAAATTGCAAAGAGTTTGAACATATCATCATCTACAGTGTATAATATCATCAAAAGATTCAGAGAATCTGGAAGAATCTCTGTGCGTAAGGGTCAAGGCCGGAAAACCATACTGGGTGCCTGTGATCTTCGGGCCCTTAGACGGCACTGCATCACATACAGGCATGCTTCTGTATTGGAAATCACAAAAGGGGCTCAGGAATATTTCCAGAGAACATTATCTGTGAACACAATTCACCGTGCCATCCGCCGTTGCCAGCTAAAACTCTATAGTTCAAAGAAGAAGCCGTATCTAAACATGATCCAGAAGCGCAGACGTCTTCTCTGGGCCAAGGCTCATTTAAAATGGACTGTGGCAAAGTGGAAAACTGTTCTGTGGTCAGACGAATCAAAATGTGAAGTTCTTTATGGAAATCAGGGACGCCGTGTCATTTGGACTAAAGAGGAGAAGGACGACCCAAGTTGTTATCGGAGCTCAGTTCAGAAGCCTGCATCTCTGATGGTATGGGGTTGCATTAGTGCGTGTGGCATGGGCAGCTTACACATCTGGAAAGACACCATCAATGCTGAAAGGTATATCCAGGTTCTAGAGCAACATATGCTTCCATCCAGACGACGTCTCTTTCAGGGAAGACTTTGCATTTTCCAACATGACAATGCCAAACCACATACTGCATCAGTTACAGCATCATGGCTGCGTAGAAGAAGGGTCCGGGTACTGAACTGGCCAGCCTGCAGTCCAGATCTTTCACCCATAGAAAACATTTGGCGCATCATAAAACGGAAGATACGACAAAAAAGACCTAAGACAGTTGAGCAACTAGAATCCTACATTAGACAAGAATGGGTTAACATTCCTATCCCTAAACTTGAGCAACTTGTCTCCTCAGTCCCCAGACGTTTACAGACTGTTGTAAAGAGAAAAGGGGATGTCTCACAGTGGTAAACATGGCCTTGTCCCAACTTTTTTGAGATGTGTTGTTGTCATGAAATTTAAAATCACCTAATTTTTCTCTTTAAATGATACATTTTCTCAGTTTAAACATTTGATATGTCATCTATGTTCTATTCTGAATAAAATATGGAATTTTGAAACTTCCACATCACTGCATTCCGTTTTTATTTACAAGTTGTACTTTGTCCCAACTTTTTTGGAATCGGGGTTGTAAATAAAGGCTGAAGCCGAGACAAAAGCGACCGCTGCAAATGTTTCAGTGTCCATTTTTGCAGTGTCCGTCTCCCTGGCAACAGATTTGCTCTTATCTGATTGGTTGTTGCCAATTGTCTGTAGCCCTGATTAGTTGCCCTGTGCCTCACCTGGTTGCCCGTTGCCAGCGACGCTGCCCAAAAAGTTGCCCCGTGTATCATCACCTTTACAGGTGATCTTTTAAAGCATCTTGGACCTGGATTAGAGTTTATAGTTTGTTGTTTTTTGCCAAATAGGTCTTCAGTTGTTATCTCGTTTAAATCAGAAGAAAGAATCAACATGAACAGTAGGTGTTTAGAAGCAGATGCTGTTCAGAAGGTGAAATCTGTCCAAGTTGATAATTGCTCCCACCAACTGTGCATGTTTTTCATTATTGTATGGAGGTTATGGAGTATAGCAGGACAAAATGTCACTTACTCACACACACACACATACACACACCATCTACGCCTGGCTGTTTCATGAGGGTCAAAATATCATCGATATCACAACATTGGTGTAAACACACATTTAAAAACAAGTGACATATATGAAAAGGTCTAAGTTTGCGCCTTTTTAGCTCATACGGCTGTAGACCAGGCCAAATGAGCTTATGTGATCACGCGTCTTCCGTCCATCATCCGTCATCGTCCGTCCACAATTTACAAATATCACTCCTCCTCCTAATTTTTGGGCGACTTGTCACATTAAACGCTACTCTTCGTAAACTGTGAGGACATTTTCACTGAAACTCACCCAGAAGACTCTAAAGGCATATTCCAAAAAGAATCGTTCACCAAGTGGGGCCACTTACCATGGATGCGGCTGCACAGGGGTCACGTGCAATTTCACGAAAATCGCTACTCCTCCTAGAGGAGTGATCAGATTTTGTTCAAACTCATATGGAATGTTCCCCAGATTGGTACTGTATGTCCAAATTCTGCCATGATGGTGGTGTCATATTTACGATTTTACGAGCGTCTGAAATTTTTGGGTGACTCATCACATTAAACGCTACTCTTCGTAAACTGCTGGGACGTTTTCACTGGAACTCACCCAGAAGACTCTAAAGACAGATTCCAACAAGAGTTGTTCACCAGGTGGCACCACTTACCATAGATGTGGCTACACAGGGGTCAAATTCAATTTCATGACAATCACTACTGCTCATACAGTACAGGACTGATCAGATTATGATCAAACTCCTATGGAATGTTCCCCAGGTTGGTATGTACAAAAGTTGCCATGATGGTGGTGCCACGTGTCATATTTAACAGTTTATGGATGTTTGAAATTTTTGGGTGACTCGTCACACCAAATGCTACTGTTCATAAACTGCGAGGACGTTTTCACTGAAACTCATCCAGAAGACTCTAAAGACATATTCCAACAAGAGTTGTTCACCAGGTGGCGCCACCTGCTGTGGACGAGGCTACACAGGGGTCATGTGCAATTTCACGACAATCGCTACTCCTCCTACAGGACTGATCGAATTTCAAACTCACACACAACAACAGTGGCTGGTATGACCTCCAGCCTCATTGAGGTGATTTTAAAAAAATGATTTCACCCTAATTTTTCCTAATTTAGAAAATCCTGTCATTCCAAAACCACAAACTTGCATGACTCACTTGTGTAGGATGTAACTTCAGACTCCACGACTGTCAGGTTAGCGCTGATAGCAGTACCTCTGCACACCAGATGTTCACGTCACACATCGTTTATACACAATGAGCACCAGTATATACAGTAAACTAACCTGTATTTGTATTGCAGTCTTCATCTGGCGTCGTTATAAGTCATATCCATGCAAATGCTCATGTATATTTCATGCTTCTTAGTTTGCTTGTGTTTACGTTACATTCCGCTTTAAATAAACAGTCCGTACTTGCATCTGTCCCCAACCAATTCATGACAACGATATATATGATAGGATTTCGATTCCTAAGGTAACGATTCAATATTTGACGATAAACACTGATTCTGCTACAATACGATACAAATACATTTTAAATTTTTGCATTAACAAGTCCTCAGTTGACGATAACCTTTAATTTGAAAAAAAAAAGATATGATACGATACGGTTCAATTTAGATTCTTCAGGCAACAACTCGATATTTGACGATACCACGGAATCGACTACGATATAATACGATAAGATACGATGTGATCGGACAACGATTTGATATTTAAATAATATCGGCTGGCTTTTTTTCATGATCTATCAGATATATTCCATTCAGCTAGGATGATGGTGAACAAGTTGAAGACGAGTAGCTGAATGGAATATATCTGGTAGACCACGAAAAAAAGCCAGCCAATATTATTATTATTATTATTATTATTATTATGTACACCAAAGGGGGAAGCGTCAGGGCCTTCTAGGCGTTCAGAGAAGCCCAAACATATCAGCATTTCAAATGTTATATTTAATTTCTTTCATAATTTCATTATAATTATTCTCTTCTAATTCGGCCTCATTTTCTATCAAATGTGTTTCAGAAATGAAAGGGTTACTGACCTGAAAACATTAAAATCGAGTTAGACAATGAGATTTGTTTGTTTGTTTGTTTGTTATCTCTAGGTTGAGAAGAGCTTAGAGCTGCTCACTCATTGGTTAGGACTTCATTGCCGGGACAGAAGGCCATGGCAGTGTATGTTTATGTAGGAAGTGACGGACGAATTAACCAATGAGATTTTGATTTATAGTGGGAGGGACCAAAAATTTATCGCCCTAGACTTTCTCGAACCCCAAAGTGAGCTTAACTGCGAGTCGGCGCCGTCAGCGCAGCAATGAAGTCACCTTCCAGCCGGTGTAGCATTCATCCATAGTGTTAGCGAATGCTAATAAACCTAGTCAAGCCAGTGCTATCTATCGGGAGCAAGTAGCACAGGCTAACGACCGAGAAACTACGTAAGATTTCTGTCTCCAGACTCTTCTTCCACGCTGCTCGATCGCTACAGTGTTTTTCACTCAGACTTAAGTATTCATTTCCCTGTGGAATTTACTGAGTTACTTTTAAAATCAACATCGACCGCTACACACAACGGAGCGACCTGGCAACCTGACGCTAATCTCTCACAAAATCCTTTTGGTGTGTCTGGCTAAGTTTTGTCTGAGCTCAAGTCCCAGCTCTAATAGTAACGGTTCGCCTCTGCTTGTAAATATGCATGAAGAATATCTCATGAAGTTTTGGGAGCCTTTCAGGTGTTCAACATGTCTCTCTCTTTCCCGGCAAACAAAGAAATGCTTGTGCGCATGCGCAGCAGAAAACTTTCTCATTGGTTATTCGTATCAGCTCCGCCGTGTGACGTCATGTTGTCTTGGCAACCATGCAATATCTCATCTCATCTCATTATCTCTAGCCGCTTTATCCTTCTACAGGGTCGCAGGCAAGCTGGAGCCTATCCCAGCTGACTACGGGTGAAAGGCGGGGTACACCCTGGACAAGTCGCCAGGTCATCACAGGGCTGACATATAGACACAGACAACCATTCACACTCACATTCACACCTACGGTCAATTTAGAGTCACCAGTTAACCTAACCTGCATGTCTTTGGACTGTGGGGGAAACCGGAGCACCCGGAGGAAACCCACGTGGACATGGGGAGAACATGCAAACTCCGCACAGAAAGGCCCTCGCCGGCCACGGAGCTCGAACCCGGACCTTCTTGCTGTGAGGCGACAGCGCTAACCACTACACCACCGTGCCGCCCCACCATGCAATATCGTAAAGCATATTCAACGCTCATTCTCTTTTGGGTAGAGTGATGTAATACACATAGGATAAGCGATATGCTAACAATATTGCGTGCTATCAAACTAAATGAATGAAACCCACTAGAAGGGAATAGAACACGTGTTTTTATTCCATTGAAAAATTGTCCTGTATGGATAATAATTGATGATATACCACTGAAACTGCTATGGTACGATACAATATGATACGACAGGATTTCGTTTCCTGAGAAAATGGAAAAACAGCATTTATGATTCAAAATAGATTTTTCTTGACAGGTACAAGAGAGAATGTGGTGTGTAATTCTGAGCCCCTGTCAGTCTTTATATATGATGATTGGCTCAGTCCAGGAAGTATCCACACATCTTTACTCTTCTCTCACTCCTTTATGAGTGTGTTGGTGTAAGGACAGAGCCGGATGCGCATGCTGAAAATGTAATGGGATTAGCGGATATGAATAACTGCGTCACTATTAGCACAATACAATTAGCAGGGTAACTCAATCAGAGCTGCTGCCTCCGAGCAGAAGAGTCATCACTCAGCCGGGTGTGTGAGCCGCTTCCACTGTGTGTGTGTGTGTGTGTACTCTCTTACTCTGACTGCGAAACCAAGTAGGGGCTCAAGAGCACAACAGCAGGGTGGATAAAATCCAGCGCAAATATAAGCACGCCCTTCTCTGACACGCCCTTTTAAATGTCACATATATTTTATACTTTGGTTCTGCCTTTTAAACCCTTAACGCACAAGAACATGTGCGAAACCTCTTTCTCTACAGGATATACCGCAAACTTTACCAACGTCAATTCAGGCAGGGTATATTTCAGCTGAAGATTTTGTTTTACTAATATTACTATATACAGTGGTGCTTGAAAGTTTGTGAACCCTTTAGAATTTTCTATATTTCTGCATAAATATGACCTAAAACATCATCAGATTTTCACACAAGTCTTAAAAGTAGATAAAGAGAACCCAGTTAAACAAATGAGACAAAAATATTATACTTGGTCATTTATTTATTGAGGAAAATGATCCAATATTACATATCTGTGAGTGGCAAAAGTATGTGAACCTCTAGGATTAACAGTTAATTTGAAGGTGAAATTAGAGTCAGGTGTTTTCAATCAATGGGATGACAATCAGGTGTGAGTGGGCACCATTTGCAGCTAGAATAGTCATTTAGCACATTAGCAATGTATAGAGTGGATTTCTGATTAGTTTAAAGTGATCGTCATTGAAAAGAACAGTGCTTTTCTTTCAAAAATAAGGACATTTCAAAGTGACCCCAAACTTTTGAACGGTAGTGTAAGTCTGAATGAAAAATACTGTAGCGAGTGTGCAGCATGGAAGAAGAGTCTGGAGACAGAAATCGTAGTTTCTTGGTCATTAGCCTGTGCTACTTGCTTTTGATAACACTTGACCGCTTTATTAGCATTCGCTAACACTACTGATGAATGCTACACCAGCTGGAAGGAGACTTCACTGCCGATTTGCATTTAAGCTCACGTTGGGGTTTGAGGAGGTCTAGGGCGATAAATTTTTGGTCCCTCCCACTATAAATCAAAATCTGATTGGTTAATTCATTCATCTGTTACTTCCTACATAAGCATACACTGCCATGGCCTTCTCTCCCGGCAATGAAGTCCTAATGAGTAAGCAGCTCTAAACTCTTCTCAGCCTAGAGACAACAAACAAACAAACAAACAAATCTCATTGGATAACTCGATTTTAATGTTTTCAGGACAGTAACCTTTTCATTTCTGAAGCACATTTGATAGAAAATGAGGCCGAATTAGAATCAGAAGATAATAATTATAATGAAATTATGAAAGAATGAAAGAAATTAAATATAACATTTGAACTGCTGATACGTTTGGGCTTCTCTGAACGCCTAGAAGGCCCTGACGCTTCCCCCTCCGATGTCAAGTAGGAAAAGAGGTTTCACACATTTTCTCTCAGGATAAAGTCACTCTTTATGAGCGTGCACTCTTTTTCCATCTTCTCCCACTGGAAGTCCTAATGGAGTTTAAAACACAGATAATGTTTAAAAGGAGAAGAGTATCGGAGAAGAGACACTTCTGAGGGTGACTGAGTTCCTGGAACAGGTACAGCCTGTAATCATATTGTGGTCATGTGACCTACTAATCATCACTTCCAACAACATGACATGCGCCCATAATAAAAGTCAAAACGTGTGTTACGGTCATGGAGACATGGTGAAGACACATCCAGCTCGGTCACTGATAGAGAGATAGAAAGATTCCTTATCCCATATGAATCAATCGGAATTTCTGCAGCTGTTCTTCCGGCGACATTAACAAAGACGTGTCTGGAAATCTTACATCCGAGTAGTATTTTATTTTACTGATATCCCAGAGATACTCTGGGATAATTACATTACCTCAGGGAACAGGGATGAAGCAAACATCCAAGGAGTTACTCAAGCATTAAAATGTGTGCTCCGTGGTGTAAAGCACTTGATTTGGGACACAGCTGAATCTTAGGTTCCACAGATTCCAGTTCCTGTATGATGAACAGCAGTAGAGGAATATGATGGTGACTCCAAATTACCCATCATGCTCTCAGTCTGCGCTCGAAATACACTCAAATCTAGATCATGTCAGATCAATACACACACACACACACACACTACTTTCCCCTCCTCCGACCTTGACAGTTCACACTGGTCTCATTCAGCCCACTTATAAGATCTGAAATCTCCTGAGATCTGAACTCTACTGAGATACCGAGTCTCGTAAACCATTTTAATAGAATAAGGAAAGAAACCCAGCAGTTTATACTTAATCCATGACCAAAAACAGTAGTTTATTACTTCATAGTTTTAACAGTGGGAAAGCACCAAGTGTATACTGAAGTGTAGGGAATACTGAAATGTATGAACTACTGAAGTGTACTAAATGCTGCGTGTACAGAATACTGTAATTTACTGATACTTTAAGTTTACTGAATACTAAAGTGTACAGAGTACTGAAGTCTACATACTGTAAGTCTGAATTGTACTGAATACTAAAGTGTACAGAGTACTGAAGTCTACATAAGTCTGAATTGTACTGAATACTGAAGTGTACAGAGTACTGAAGTCTACGTAAGTCTGAATTGTGCTGAATACTGAAGTGTACAGAGTACTGAAGTCTACGTAAGTCTGAATTGTGCTGAATACTGAAGTGTACAGAGTACTGAAGTCTACATAAATCTGAATTGTGCTGAATACTGAAGTGTACAGAGTACTGAAGTCTACATAAGTCTGAACTGTACTGAATACTGAAGTGTACAGAGTACTGAAGTCTATGTAAGTCTGAATTGTACTGAATACTGAAGTGTACAGAGTATTGAAGTCTACATAAGTCTGAATTGTGTTGAATACTAAAGTATACAGAGTACTGAAGTCTACGTAAGTCTGAATTGTGCTGAATACTGAAGTGTACAGAGTACTGAAGTCTACGTAAGTCTGAATTGTACTGAATACTGAAGTGTACAGAATACTGAAGTCTACATAAGTCTGAATTGTACTGAATACTAAAGTGTACAGAGTACTGAAGTCTATGTAAGTCTGAACTGTACTGAATACTGAAGTGTACAGAATACTAAACCATACAGAATGCTGTAATTTGTTGAATACTTACGTTTACAAAAAAACTTAAATGTACAGACTGCTTAAGTTTCCTAAATACTGCATTGTACTGAATACTGAAGTGTACAGAGTAATGAATTGTACAGAGTACTCAAGTGGACTGAATACTGAACTGTACTGAATACTGAACTGTATGGAATAGTGAACTGCACTAAATTTACTGTGCAATTTATTGAATACTTATGTTTATGAAATACTAAAGTGTACAGAATACTGAAGTTTACTAAATGCATAAGGGACATAATACTGAGGTGTACAGAGTAGTTAAGTATATGATATACTGAACTGTACTGAATACTGAAAGCTTGACTGCCTTTCAGATTTTTCAAGTGTAGGTCATAAAAATAATTTTCCCCGATACACAATTATTTTTCTTTAGTGGACAGAAATCTACTGAATTCAAATCACAGACTTCCAATTTTATTAGTTTATTTAAAAATAGAATAATTAATGAATTTAGAGCCACTTGGCTGTAAATTCTCTGCTACTTTTTTCCTGCTTCACCATAACACAATTCAAGATACTACGTCATGCATCACATCACGTGGTGGGCTTTCCCCGTTCACGCAAGGCATTGTGGGATACAAATTTGAAACAGGAGAGAAAAATGAAGGACGTGAGTGTGCGAATGAAAAGTGAAAGACCGACTACAGTCACGGAAAGAAAGCGAGAAGAAAAGACATTATGTTATATACGAAGGAAAGGAAACGCAGGACCAAACTAATAAATATTGGCGCTCAGCGAGCAGCTCGGTGTGATCAGCTGTTCGTTTAGCGACAGAGTGATGTAAACCTGCGCATGCGCACACACACGGACTTCCTCTGTCTGCTTGACTGCGCGACGCGAGCGATTTCATGCACATTATTTGCTTTAATCCCCTCAAATTAAATAACTTCCCAGCCACAGAACAGAATGGCCTGTTGTTGTTGTTTTAGATATTACAGAAATAAACATATATCACAATGACCAAATTTCAGAGGGAACTAAATTTATGAAATTGAAAGGCCGTCTAGTTTGAAGTGTATGGAATGTCAAAAGGTACTGAAAACTGAATTATAGGGAATAGTGAACTCTACTAAATTTACTGTGCAATTTACTGAATACTGAAGTTTACTAAACACTGAACTGAACTGAACACTGACAGGACATAATACTGAAGTGTACAGAGTACTGAAGTGTACAGAACACTGCAATTTGCTGAATACTTAAGTTTATTAAATATTAAAGTGTACAGAGTAGATAAGCTTACTACATATATACTGAACTTTGTTGAATACTGAAGTGTATGGAATGTTGAAGTGTACTGAATACTGAACTATTGGGAATACTGAACTAAGTTTACTGTGCAATTTACTGAATACTTTTGTGCATGGAATACTAAGTGTACAGAGTACTGAAGTTTACTAAATAGTGAATTGTACTGAATACTGAAGGGGCAGAATACCGAAGTGTCCAGAGTACTGAAATATACAGAATACTGCAATTTGCTGAATATTTAAGTTTACGAAATGCTAATGTGTACAGAGTAGTTAACTTTACTATATACTGAACTATACAAAATACTGAAGTGTATGGAATGTTGATGTGTACTGACTACTGAATTGTAGGGAATAGTGAACTGTCCTAAATTTACTATGCAATTTACTGAATACTTATGGTTATGAAATACTGAAGTGTACCGAGTACTGAAGTTTACTAAATACTGAATTGTACTAAATGCTAAAGTGTACAGAATACTGACGTGTTCAGAATACTGAAGTGTAGGAAATACTGAGGTGTACTGAACATTGAAGTTTGAAGAACACTGATTTGTATGAAATACTAAAGTGACACTCCATTCTGATGGATATTTTTTTCATTTTCTTTAAAACCATTAAATGTAAATCATTTTTGTCCTGAACAGGATTTGTAGTTTATGAGCGATTTTTCAACATACACAAGTATAAAGAAAATCAGAACAACCTTTAACATTTACACACACCTTCATGAAAGGACTGATAAATGAGGTGTGTTGAATATTGCGCTTCGTCGTCACAGTTTCACTGAGAAAAATGAAACTTCACTAACAGTCGAATTAGATCTTAAAATCCACAGAGCCTCAGAGCCTGAGCTTATTGTTCCATGCTCTTTATGTCTGTTCTTTTATCTACTTGATCACAGTACAGGAGCTGAATCATTTATCGCACACACACACACACACACACACACACACACACACACACACACACGTCTTAAATTAATTTTTTACAAATCCAAAATTCATTTAAATTTATAAAGAAAATGCAATACATTAGTCACTTTGGATACATTACTTACATACAATACATTACCCCCCCCCCCCCCCCACACACACACACACACACACATTCACCCTGGAAGCTTGGCCCATTTTTTTCTCCACATATAAATATAGGTCTGCTTTTATCTTTGCTTTGCTCCACATTTCTGAAGTTGGAAGCCTCTGATGTGTTTATATTTGGAAATCCAGAGTTACACTGGAGCAAACTGAACCATACGATGCAATAATGTGTACAGCATGGAATGTTGGAATGGTGAAGTGTAAGGAATACTTAAGTGTACGGAATACTGGTGTGTAGGGAATACTGAAAGATGGGGTTTATTGAAGTGTATGGAATACTGAACTGCACGGAATACTGGAGTGTTTGGAAAAGTGAAGTACAAAGAATACTTAAGAATAACGTTGCCTAAAGTATATGGAATACTGAAGTGTACAGAATATTGGCGTGTGGAATAATGAATGACATGGTTTACTGAAGTGTATGGAACAGTGACATGTACGGAATACTACAGTGTACAAAATAGTGAACTGTATGGAATACTGGAGTGTACATAAAGCTAAAGAATGTGGTTTACTGAAGGGTATGGAATATTGATGTGTACAGAATAGTGAAATGTAGGGTTTAGTGTAATGTACAGAAAAGTGAAGTGTAAGGAATACTGAAGAATATGGTTTACCAACATGTATGGCATACTGAAGTGTATGGAATACTGAAGTGTATGGAATACTAAAGTGTACGGAATACTGAAGGATACGGTCTGCCAACATGTACAGAATACTGAAGTGTACGGAATACTGAAGGATATGGTTTACCAACGTGTAAGGAATGCTGAAGTTTACAGATTACTGAAGGATACAGCTTACCAACGTACGGAATATTGACGTATATGGAATACGGAAGTGTACGGAATACTGAAGGATATGGTTTACTAACGTGTAAGGAATACTGAAGTGTACGGAATACTGAAGGATATGGTTTACCAACGTGTAAGGAATACTGAAGTGTACAGAATACTGAAGTGTATGGTTTACCAACGTGTAAGGAATACCAAAGTGTACGGAATACTGAAGGATATGGTTTACCAACATGTACGGAATTCTGAAGTATATGGAATATTGAAGTGTACGGAATACTGAAGTGTGTGGAATACTGAAGGATACCAACATGTATGGAATACTAAAAAATATGGAATACTGAAGTGTGCAGAATAGTGAAGTGTATGGAATACTGAAATGTATGGAAAACTGAAGGATATGGTTTACCAATATGTACGAAATACTGAAGTGTGCAGAATACTGAAGGATATGGTTTACCAACATGTATGGAATACTAAATTTTATGGAGTACTGAAATGTAC